>NW_013666266.1:204177-240695 GCF_000517525.1 Limulus polyphemus
TCTGGTGATTCATGGCATGTGCACATTTTACGGATGTCACGACAGTACAAATTGCATTGTTAAGCATCCCTTATATGACATCATTTTAGTGTCTACTGACTGATGGCTCTGTAACCAAAAAAGATTGAAGGCTATGAAAATTATGTTTAACCTGAGCAATGATAACATTATAATAAGTAATTTATGTTGAATTTTGTACTTCTTGGAGGGGTAGTAAATAAATTAAAAATGGGATGCCTAGAGAACAAATGTCACAATTCTCATACTAGGAGAAATTCAGGATTTTTTTAAACTCTCCAAATATCTATAGGACAATTCGTATACCCGGGCTCACTGCAAGGGGGTACTCTAAACCTCTACTACATTATTAATTCTTTCCATAAGGGCATTATTTTCTGAGGATGTCATAAGGTTTTTCGGAGTTTTTTTTTAAATTCTTAATTTTATAAGGTACTAATTAACCCTCTCTGCCTAGACATCATTTACTGCACATGTAACAAGATTTTAGTGACTTACATTCAAAATTTTATTAAACTACTTATTGTTTGTGTTATACCAATCAGTATAGCTTAAAATCATAGCTTATAATCTATATTTTAATAGTATACAAGTTTTAAGTTCTTAATTTTATAAGGCGATATTTGAAAAAATACTGAATTTCCCCTAATGCGAAAAAGGTGACACATTTTCTCTAGCATCCTCTCTTGTCTATTTTATTCACCACCCCTCCAATAAGTATGAAATTTAATGTAAATTACTCACTATAAAATCATAATTGCTCAGACAAACCATAATCCTTATAGCCTTCAATTTTATTTGGTTATACAGCTATCAAATATAAAATCAAAACCCTCTTATCACACCCACATGTCACATCCTCTCTTTCAGAATTTATTAATAGTTCTCTCTTATGTTTAATTCTATAGTATCTAAAGCTAATAGAAAGCTAAGGTTTCATCTATCAAATGATGTATTATATTACGTTGTGATCTGAACAGAAAATTGTCAATTTCTCTTTTAGTACAAGCTTTATTCCCACAGAAAGGTAATGAACTTGTAATGGCTCTTGTTGCATAGTTAGAAAGCCAGAAACATTGTGATAGTTGGAGGAAATTGTCTGCTTTTTGCATGTTATTATTTTATGTTCTTTGGTGCATCATTTAATTATGTAAAAAATATTTAGTACATTACTACCATTAGTAGAAAAAAGTAGGGTTAAGTGTTGTCGACAGAAAAAAGAAGATGACCTGGGTAAGTACTTTATTTCTTGTTTTTCATATTTACTCTTTATTTATTATTATAAAAGTAACTAAAACGTAAAAATAGGGATCTCTTTAGGTTAGTTAAGTTTTGGAGAGGTAAGATAATTAAAAATAATAATACAATAAAAATATTTCATGAGCAGCTTGTGGGTAATATAATATGATAGTGTAACATGAGCTCCAGGCTCCCCTAGTGATTTAAAACTTATAATGGTGTGAATAATGTATTTAGACATGGTTCAAAGGGCAATACAACAATAAAATTTACGTATAAATAGATGAATACTGTTACGAGTTTGAAGCTACTTACGATAAATGAATGTGGTTTCATATTACAATATTAAGTCATTCTAGAAAGAAAAAAAAGGGTAATTTAGGTTTATTTCAACTTTTTTTGGTGGCTACCAGGTCGGTCAAATTTACCAACCTTGTATAAAGTTAGGGTAGAAAAAATAACATATAAAATATAGTTTTACTGAAAAACAAATCAAATCTGAGATTTTTGAGATGAAGAAAAGTGCTTTTAATCTTAACATGAAAATCACTTTGCATACGTACTATTCAAAAATAAATACTCAATATATTCATGGACAAACAGTATTTTAGTTTTTAAAAATACTTCACTACAAAATATTATTTTTTGTATGTGAAAGACTTATTATGTTAATTGAAAGACTGCCAAATATTGTGAAGATATACACACTATATTATACGTTAGTAGTATCAAATCTATAAGGACTTTAAACAAAGAGGTCATGTGGTTGGTCAAACCGATGGAGCCCATGTCGAGAAAGTTAAGCACACCATTCTTCATGTCTTACTCAATCGGGGCAAATGATTAAACAGCCTGGGCATGCATAAAAGATTCATTTGGTTTCTTATGTTTTAGCTTTCCTCTTATTTTTTTACTGACTAAAAAACATTTTCAAAGAAAAAAATTTGTATACCTGCCATGATGTAAGACAAGGTGTACATAAAAGATGACCGCACGGTTCAATACGAATGTCCTTGTCGTTTTCTGCACAGATTTTACACAACTGGAATGTTGACCCCATTTCACAATACAGTTCATACTGCTCCTGAGTTACTTTGATGTGATCCTCAGGAGTGGCCTGCACTGCCCAACTGAGATCTGGATTTGTGTTCCTCCCATCAGGATACAAGTAACTTGGAGAAAATGTTTGATTACAAATACAAAAGTCCACAAACATACACACACACATACATATATATACCGTATTTGATGGCATATAGGACGCACCCATATTTCAGCAGGTCAGATTCAGAAAAAAAAGTTTTTAGTGTATTTAAGCATATACTGGTGAAAGTAATCTAACAGCACATTACACAAGCACAAAACACTTGAACATAAACTAAAACACAGTAAGAAAATGGGGATACACTTTAATCATCTTCATAACCAGAAAATTCTTCATCTTCAAAACCAGAAAAATCTTCATCTTCGTCACTACTGCTGGAATCACTGACTTCAAATAACACATTATCTTCCGTGCCATCAAGAGCATTGCATATGCAAGCATTTCTTATTTCGTAGTTGGAATGCTGTATTGATCGTATGCTAGGATAGTAAGCGTTAGGAAGAAGATTAGCCTGCGGAAGGTCTCAACTTCGCATATTAGATGCAGGGCGATTTTTTGAGTCAAAATTTTGGGAAATAAGTGCATCCTATGTGCCGTCAAATACGGTATATATATTAATTCATGAGCTGGTATTACAACAAATATGATATTTTTCATAGCTTACTCAATTTAATGGATGGGGGAAATGATACATGACTAAAAGTTATGAAACTTGAAGCTATGTAGAATTTTTATAAAGGGTAAAAAAAATCTCATTTAAAAATCTTCAGTATATATATATTTGTGTAATATTTCCTCCTAAATAGATGAGTCAGCATTTTAAAAATAAAAGACTGGCTTTAAGAAGATCAGGAAATAGTATTATCATGGCAACTATATATCTCCACAAAAATAACACACATATAGATAGTATAAAAAATGTTATATATATTCATTTTTCTCATTGTATTTGCTTAGTGTTTTTCATACTGAACCCTAGAATGCTAACATTAAAGTTTCAATCATTAACACTACAAACAAAAAACATGTGTTCACAGTTTTATGTAATACAAATAAATGAAAATTATAAACTTCAGTGAATGCATTTATTTATCCACTGACATTAGTTATATTATTTATGAGATTGGTCATTACCCTCAGAGGATATGTAGAGCTGATGATCAGCACATAGTGGATTTTCCATACGAGACACAGTATGCGTTTGTTTTTTATCATTTTCTCATTTGCAGAAGTGCCATCACTTCCATTCAGGCGGAAGTGGTCTTCCTGAAGATGTAAAGTGACATTCCCTATTAGCCGAGAGATTTTGAATTGCAGGGATCTTGAGAGATGAATGGATTGTGAAGCCATTGTTTTATCAACAATAATGCTACTTGGTGAAGAAAAATTCACCTTGGAACTTCACTAGAACTGGTCATTGCTACATTATGCATATATATTATGTTAGCATTTATTCTTGCCATGAAATACACAAATAGGCCACTTCATTGTAGTAACATATTATTTCTGGTTTTTGTGTAGCATCATTCAGTGCTGGGGTATTGTGCATAGATGACAATAAAACCAATATTTCACTGGGTTTTGGGCAGTATGAAACTTAGGGAAGATCATGATATAAAGCCAAATAATGAAGTGCCAATTGGACATCCTTTCTTTTCTATCATTAATTGGAAGAATTTTCCTTTTATTCTGCCAAAGTGTACCAACTACTGTCAGTTGTTCAGAGTTCACAGAGTTTTTCAGAGATGAACCAATTATAAGAAAAACATTAAATCTATCACACAAGCAGACACTTAACACAATTGCCAGCTGGGGTTATGTGATACCCCACCACCCTTGAAAAAGGCAAAGAAACGAGAGAAATAGCAAACACGTGTGTCCCATGTTAGGTCTCATGGCACACTTCAAATTCATAGGTTTGCAGGAAAATACAGATTTTTACCTCGTATCGGGTCAAAGTGACCCCACGTTGGCATTCTAGGGTTAAGATTCTGCTTACTAAATAAAGCAAGTTGGCAAACTACAGTAGGAATTGTTTTCAGAACACCTGATCATTAGTTAGATATTCCCAATCAATCCTCATAGTGTCTACATAAACTTTTTGATTGAACTTATTCTGCAATAGGAAGAAACTGATCGCTAGGTTTACCCGTAATCTTGGAATACTTTATCACACAACGAATACACGTGTTTCACACTCTATCACACATATTTTTTACTTTATTTACAAACACAATATATATCATTTGTTCAGAGGGCTACTATTATGATTCCAGGTACAGAAGAATTACCTAATGGGGATTGATTAAGATCTCTTAACATACTTTCTTTTGAGAAAAGGAGCATAAAAGGTGATATTGTTGAAATTTACAAGATAATATTGGGAATCTATAGGATAAAGCCTTTGAATTCTTTGTTCTGATTTCGAAAGACAAAAAAGGATAAAAGAATGCAGGCTTAAGATATATTAAAAACATGTGGGCTCCAATTAATCTACTTTTACTTTTTTAATTGGGTGATTAGTAGAGAATGGACAGAGAGAAATCACTGATTTCTTCAAAAACAAAGAATATATTAATTTTCAGCTGGATTTTTGCCCTTTTTTAGGGTAGTTGTGCAAAAAAAGACAGAGGACCAAACTGTCCCGTGTTATTTGTATGTCATGTTACGTTTATACATTTAGCTAGCATCATATCTTGAGCTTTATTCTTCAAACGTGATAGCAGTCTACAAAATTTTTAGATGTCGGTTTACAATTATCCTTTTATGAAATCATAAGTCGCCTATCAAACAAATATGCAAAAAGAAACCCAAACTTACAAGCCTTCTCTGTATCCATCTAGGAGTGCTTGACATAAAGATTTGTTCTGAGGAATCGTCTGAAGTATTGTACCATCAGCAGTGACATACCCAATGGCCCATTGGCCAAGTCTGGTACAACTAAGCCTAAACACATAGCTAAAAGAAAGAGGAGAAAAAACCTGAAACATGGACCACATCTGTTTCTCATAAATTCAAAAAAAACAAAACTTTTTGATCATCTGATCTTCACTACTAAATTAATTACTTGCTTTTTACTTCCCTGAATAAAATATAAATATTGCATGTACCAAAAGTATACCTATTGCAATGTTTATAACAACACCCATGACAAAAAATAATACATTAATTCAATCTCACAAGGGTAATGCAATTTGTATTCATCAATTACTTTCATACCTTCCTGGTTTATTAATGTATTTTTGAAGCCTTGCTTTGACTTCATCATACGTTAGAAATGCTACATAACCATGATGCGTCACTGCAAGAATCTGCCAGTTTTGGAGGAGAGATGACCAGGGTTGAAATAACCTTGATGAAAAACGAGAAAAGAATTAAGGCACACATTAAGTAAAATTAACTGAAACATACTAGTGCCAAAAATAAAAAGCCTTTGTGGTGATAATGTAAAATGTACAATGTAATGTAAAATGTAACATACTTTGTATGTTAGCTAAATTAATGTAAAAAATAAAACATTTTTGGAACACAGTATTACCACAAAGACTAGGAAACTAGTTTTGTGATGAGTTTGAAGAATAATAGTTCTCAGAATACATATTTGGTGAATTAGACCTTCCTGATCATGTTCTTTACAAAGAGGATATTCTTCCAGGTCCTTTTATAATCATTATCAAAAATATGATATTACATTCAAAGTTTTATATTGTTTAAGGAAGAAAACTGTTGTTAGAGAAATGGACACAAAATTTACACTACAATAACCACAAAATCCATTCAAATTGAAAGGTGTTGTTAGAGAAATGGACACAAAATTTACACTACAATAAACACAAAATCCATTCAAATTGAAAACTGTTGTTAGAGAAATGGACACAAAATTTACAATACAATAACCACAAAATCCATTCAAATTGAAAACTGTTGTTAGAGAAATGGACACAAAATTTACACTACAATAACCCCAAAATCCATTCAAATTGAAAAGCGAGTTGTATTTCTAACGTTTTCTAGTTATGGTATTTTTATATCAGGTTTGTATCATTCAAATGTAACCTAAATTATAATAAGGGAAATTTTTCAACCTACATGTATTTGTTACCAGATTAAAAAAAAAAAAGGGTTCAACTAACATGATTAATAACTTAAGATTCTTATCTAGTTTTGATCATTTGTATTATTAATTCTTTTGTTGTTTTAATTATCATAATATACATACATTTTGGATTTTGAAGTACGCTGACATTCTTTTTGTAGGGATTACTGTTTCAATTATGCATAAATGTACGAAGAATGTTTCAACTTTTGATTTTATTGTTAAGGAAGTGACATGATTTCCTGGTCACTACAAATTTTGTTTGACATCACGTTGAACTTACGAGCCTACATTTAACAAAAGATAGCAGCACCAGAACTTCACCCAAACTTTACAACAAAAAATAATCTAAACTGAAAACATTTATTTAATATACATGTAAGTAAATTATTTATATCTTAGTGAAAGTACTGTTTGCAACATACCTTGTAAAAACATCAAATTCAAAATTGGATATGAAGTCATTGCAAGTTAAATCAATAGTAGATTTGAGTGCCATAGCTTCCAAGCCAGAGCTGATTGGGTGAACTTGATGCAGGGATTGTCTAAATATCTTCCATGGAACAATTGTTCTGGAAAAGTAATTATTTTATCACACGGCGGTTATTTAGATAATTCAGAGCTACAGTCACATCTATTCACTAAAGCAGTGCCATTATCACATCAAATTATATCTTACAAGAGAAATGCAAATGAAAATACAAAAAAATTAAAAGCTGCAAACTTAACATCTGAATATTACGAACGATGTGCTAATGTTCCACTACTATATTTGTAGACGTTCGGCTCTAACAATCCAAAACATTAAAGTTTACAATAATACATTTTTTGTTTGAGATACACCAAAATACACTGAATGCCACTTATTGTGATCACTTTGGGACACAGATGTGTTGATAACAATAACTGAATTATAACGTTAACTGATGAAATAGAAATTTGGCAGTTACAGCAATGTTTATTGATATAGGGTAGCAAACATATTACCTAAAGGTTTGAAATATGGATTTTTACGTTTATTGACAGAAAAACAATTAAAACAAGAATTAGAAAAATAAATTTAAAGTCGATTGTCTACTATTTTCTCGGAGCAATTCATTAATAAAACTTTCATATTCCTATTGTTTATGAAACTCGCCTGATCTGTGCTGTACACTGCTTTCTGTCACATCATTTGTCCGTTTACACGAGCATCTTGTTCATGTAAACCAAAGTTTTAACGATCACACTAAGTAACTGTTTTTTTTTCAACTAGAATTACTCAATGTAGAATACACATGGAACACCAAGAGTAATTAATGGAATTTAGTTCAATATTGATAGTATTTTTGTATAAACCTTTGGAGAAACTTGTACATTATTATGGCTCTAACTAACAGTCATGAACTCACAAGGAATGTTGTATATAAATAGTTGACAAAAATATAACACTACTGGTAATTGCATATGTTGTACATAAACTTATTAGGCTTAGAAATATGAGTATTAAAGTATGTACCCTCAGAGTAATGTCTAAGTAGCTCATTTACGAAGTTGATGTCAAATTCAAACCAGAAAGTTGGATTTCATTAAATATTATTTAGAGTTATAAATATCAAAAAATGTTTGTTGAATATAACTTCTGAAAAAGACTTAGACCAAATCAATTATGTCATGAAAATGATTAACTAATCCAAATATTGCAATTATAATTTCTGATTATTTTCAATTATTCCAACTATCCGACTCTAATGCAGGAATAATCAACTAGTTCAATGTAATCAGCTACATTCAAGACCAAACATCATAAAATTTTCTACTAAAGTTGGACAGTCCGGAAACTGATTCCATGGAATATTTAGTCAAAATAACTCTGCAGGAATGAAATATTTCAATATCAGAGTTGTATCATTGCTTCGACCCAGAAAAATTAAACCATCTACAAGGTGGACTTTAAGACTCCTATAATAATAATAAATAAAAAAATATATGCATACTTAACCTGTATTTATAAACTTAACAAACATTTTATAAAATAAGTTTAAGATTTTAAGTCAGCTTATAGTGTTGACCAACCGAAACACCGCAGCAAACTTTCACCACACTTGCAACATGGGACTCCGAGGTATATCGAACCCTGAATCTAAGACTTGCCTTCTCACACATGCTTTTTTCGAACAACACTGACATTAGCAACTTTGAATTTCAAGTTTTCATGTACTATATTTTGTATATAAGTTTCAGAAAATAAATTAGATAAAATTAATTAGTGAGTAATGGCAATTATCTATGTTCATATTGTACAAATACTAACAGAAGACAGGCCAATCTGAACTTTGACAAAACTTCCTTAAAAACTGAGCACAAGCAAAAATGAAACTATGAAAAATATCTTCTGTCTGTTTATAAAAGTAAAATCATGATTAACATGTGAATGTCACACTAAAGAGATCTTGTTCATAGCGTAGAAAAGGACCACTAGACTAATATGAATGATATAGTATACAGACAAAGAATCTCATAGTAAAGTGACTTAATAAACTTATGAAACTGATGATGACAAGTCAACTTGTTGAAACATTGTGATTTGTCATTCACCTTCTTGTAGAGCTATTTTTATAAGATTATTTAACAAATCTTATAGTTTCTGTCTTTGCAATTTCTGTTGAAAGCAGTTATGGAACTAATAAGTCAAACCTCTAACTTTATCAAACTTTTCCAGAAAGTGAAACATATTAATATCCATTTCTCAGTCCAAGCAAGCAGGCTTAAAAAAGCCTTTGTTAAGACTAAGGGATCATAATGAAAAGCTCTTGGCATAAAACAAAATTTGACAAAATTTAACTGCCAAAAAAAAAAAAAAAGACAAAAGAAAGAATGAAAGGCAGTGTCGGTTTATAATGAAAGAACGAAACATGGAGACAGTTTTTTTATTCATATTTTGTGATAATGGAAGATATATAAAATTGACCAATTTTTTTAACCCTCTCATAATGGTCATGTTATGACCTTTTACAGATTACCTTCAAAATATAATTAATATACTTTATTATCAATGTAGACAAATATACTTGGCATTTAAATGTAGTTAATAAGGCAAGCTCTAATATTATGAAACTTTTTAAGTTCTTAATACTATAAGGTATGCCAGAAAAAAAGTCCTCAATCTTCCCTGGTATGAGAATCACAACATTTATTCTCTAGGTGTTCCTACTTCTCTATTGTATTTACCACACCTCTCTAAGTACAAAATTTAACGTAAGTTACTCATTATAACATACATGTTACTAAGGTAAAGTCTAATCTTGTTTATGGAGTGATAAACTAGAAAATCAGATCCACTTGCCACACCCTCTCTTTCACAAATTGTCAGTACTTCTTTCTGACATTTTACAATATACTATTTATAACCAATTTACAGGCAACGTTTTAATCTAACAAATGATGTATTATATTACATAGTTTTCATTGCATATTATCCGTTTCATCTTCAGTTTGAAAGCTTCTCTTGCAATGTTCAGATTGATAAGCTTTGGGAATTATTATATGGGTGCTATGCTACAGTTAGATAGCCGGTTCAATTATGATAGTTATAGGATATTGTCTGATTTGTGCATGTTATTATCCTGGGTTCATAGCTGCATTATGTAAGTAAATAAATGTTATTTAGTGTATTAGTATCATCATTATAAAAAAAAGTAGGCTTAAGTTTCACTGACAACCAATAGCAGAAAGACAAGAGATCAAACAAAAGTACCATATTTCATGTTTTTCGCACAATTATAAAATTAAAGTAACTAAAATGTAAAAAATTAGAAACTTATTAGGGTAGATGACATTAGATTTGGTAAGATAATGAAAAATATTAAAAATTCTTCATGAGGTATGCTCAAGAGCAGCTCGGGCGGCATTACGTCATTGAATACTGTAATGTGAGCTATGTGTTTGCCAAGTGATTCATAACTCATGTGGTGGAATTATGGGTTAGTCACAGTTAGAAAGGCAATAAAACAATAAAATTAAGTACCAACAGATGTAGACTGTTACACACCTTAAGTTATTTAGGATAAAAAAAATTGTAGTTTCCTGTTACAATCTGCAATCATTCTAGAAAAGAAAAAAAAACGGGTAATTTAGATTTATTTCATACTTTTTTATCTTGACTACAAAGGTGGTCAAACTGACCGAATACATATAGAGTTAGGGTAGAGAAAATAACATGTAAAACATAGTTTTAATGAAAAAAAAAGTTTGATATTTATTTCAAATATTTCAGAGATTACACAAATGAGTGTGAAGAAAAGTAATTTTTAATCTTAACATTGAAATCACTTTACACTTTGAGCAGTCAACAATTTGACTCCATATACTCACAGACAAATTTTTAGTAAAAATACTTAATTAAAAAACATTTTTTTTTTTGTCTACAAAAGATTTTTAATGTTTACTGAAATCTAATTAATTTCATTAAGATACACAAAATATATTAAAAGTTATAGAAACTCTAATGGTCTCAATGTTGGTGTAATCCACTGAGCCCATAAACAAGGGCTAAGCAATTCAACCTTCTGCCATGATGATGATGATGTATTGGCCAGAGTACTTTTGTTAACATAGAGGAAAATCCACACAATTATAGATTTACACAATGAAAAACATCCAACTTTTCTTGCCCTTACACAAAGGAAGGCTAGGAAACTCTGACAGAGAGCTTGCAGCAAGCTTTAATGTCTTCATTTCCACATTCAACCACACTGTAATGATGTCAAATTTCCCTTACTTCATATTGGGATCTTTGCTATTATGGCCTTCACATGAAAAAGTTAATACTACAACGATTCACATCTTTAAAGAAACCTTTCAAAGACATGTGTTGTAATTAATTGTATAAGCGTAAAATGCAGAGACCATTCAGTCTATAGCTCAGTTCAGAAATATTCTATCATCACTAAGGCTATTAAATTTTCAAGGGGCTGGTTGGTACTACACATTTCTACATTGTGACATTTCTTATCATTGTTACCTTGACTTATTTCAGAAATGGAAATAACAAGAATATATAAAACATTTAAGTTTACTGGAAGAAGGAAATGATGTTATGATTGCCATTGGTTTTTTTTAACCGATACCTCGTTAAATGAATGTGAGCAACCTTATTAATCCCATCATTCCTACCTCAGAAGGATTCAGCTGAAGTAATTCATACACAATCCACTGCAAATTTAAGGATCCATTACGAAGGATCAGATGGGTAAAAAATTTAATTTTATTTCAAGCATGATTCCTCTTTCATTGGTAAGCATTTTAAACCAAATTTCATCTTTATTATGCTGTGTGATAATGAAACTTTCAAAGGCCACTGTTCCACTTTACACATTAAAGCCTTTGAGTTATTGTTTAAACTTTTAAAGGTTTTCTCTTGTGGAAATATTTTACTGCAAATTTTCTAGATTAATGAGATAAATTATACGAATGGTACTGATGTAGACCATTATTTTTGTAAATAAAAGTTGTTGCAATAACATTATATTTCACAAACTAGTATTGTCAAATTATCAATCAAGAGATATTGCTAAATGCACAAGTTCTTATAAAAACAAAAAGAGTTCATAAGAACTTTTGTACTGATAGTATTTGTATAAAAAAAAATGTCAGCAGTTTTACTGATCACTAAGAAGTTAAGCTTTTCAGTAGTCTCTACCCAAGTTTTAGTTATAACCAAGTTAAAAATAACTGTGAATATATAATTTCCAACTGATTTCTTTCTTTTTCAAAATTCAGTACAAAGTTATCATAAAATTGCTTTTTATTAAATATACATTAATAAACATTGAAGCTATTAATGTAGTCCAACATATTGCTATATATATATTTAAAAAAATAAAACACATTCTACAGGTTTTTCATGCGTTGTGGACCATCTCTTACCATTAGTTATACATACAAAAAAACTATACACAACCACATAGACAACACATACATTGAGATAACTGACTAGTTTATAAGTCACCTAGAACTTGTTTTACAGAGTTTGTTGCTTTTAGACAACACCCTTTAGTAGAATGTCATCTTATCAAAACAAAATATTTTTGTCCATTTGTAGCAGAATCAATTATTACTTGCCAGGTAAAATTTGCAATGTTATATATATTTACAAACAATTACTTAAGTAAACAGAGTTTAATTTTTAAAACTAAACTTACTAAACCATTACTCAAATTCAAGTCTTTAAATCATCATTTCCAATCGAAAGATTGCACTTCAACCCACTTCATTCACGGATCATCAACTCATGTAGGTGTTGTAGTTACAAAGCTACTTACACCGGAAAAATCAAATGTCATTTAACTGTACATATCCATGAACATATAGAAATATCCTACAGTACTGCATCTCTGCTATCCACACAAAGTCAAACTACTGGATACAAAATCCCATAAACAGACTTTAAAGATTTAGCTAAGAGCCATACAGAACCTATTTATTAAATAAAATTTCCCTACATCTCTAATTAAGGAATCCTCATGCTGCTCAGTGGTTAAGTTGATAACAGCATATTTAATACACAAATACATGATTTAGTATAACAATTTAATAAAACATTAAATAAAATGATTGCATTTAAATAATATCTACGTGTTTCAATTGGGCCACCCAGTCATCCCGAAGAGAACACTAAGCTTACTTTTCTTGCTCTACATTTTTCTCATTATGTTCCTTTCGAAGTAGCGAAGGCAAGCACCTTACAAGAGTTTAAAATTGGAATCAATATTTTTCTTAAAAAGTGAGGGGTGGCAAGTTTAAATTTCTGCTTTTCCCAAGAGTAAGTGTAAAAAACAGCCTTGAAGTACGGGGCACCATAGAATTATAAATCCTGGTAACGGAAGTACTTGAAAGCAACATCATAGCTGTGAATATATAAATCTCCCATATACAAAATACTAATTATTGTACAACAAATAATCCATGCTGAGTATACAGGATTTATTTCAAGGCAAATGTACTCCCACTTGTTGTATATTGGCTTTAAAAAATTTGCAATGATTACTAAACCTTCCCTGCACCATTTGACAACAACAAGCAAGCAAATGTTAACACCAAAAAGGGGTATCAGATAAATTTGCTAAACTTTGAGCTGGGCAGTTTCATTGGATCTAGGAGCATTTACTATTTAAAAACACACATACAAAATTTATATCAATTACATTATGACATGACGTAGAACAGGTAGAGTTAACTACTGTTACGTATCTGTCAATCACAGTATTTCAAGTTTATAACCAATGTGATTACAAAATCTCTCCCATACTTTCATGGGTATACAGGTAAGCTCATACATCATTTTTGATATCTGATTGTTGAAATTTTCATTTCATTTAGTCATATGATACGAGTCCACATGTATGAGTTTGAAACTGATGGATTCTATTGCGACTACATTTTATCTTGCCTTGACACAGGTTTCACGCAGTCTCAGGTTACCGGGTAAAATGATAATTTTATATTAATCACAGATATTTTGTTAACATTGTTCCAATGGAAAGGTCGCATGGTGCAAACGGTCGATTTACAGGTACGACCTCTTAATTGTTTTTCAGTAATTATTCACTACATAGCTGAACTTGTGGCGTATATCTACTACTTTTGACTGTGGAATCCAATGGTATGTGAATTTGTTAACTTAAACAATTTGATGTGTATATAAAGTTTATCCTTTCCAATTCCATACTAAAACGGTTTGCATTGATTTAATATTTATCATTCAGTATAAAGAATTTTTTACTTAAAGTTTTATCTGGTTATTTAATTATTTTAATGGTTATTTTTATACTTAACTGATACAACAAAGAGTATGACTAAAGTCTCCCCACCCTATTGTATTGGGTAGTTACTAATAGTAATACTATGTTTGAGTATGACTATAAGCTAAGTCTGTATCACAAAAAAATGTCTAATTTCAAAATCATACCTTTCTCCAAAGCAACTTTTCCAAAATTCTGCTGCATCACTTTTTGTTATTCTAAAGGTATCACCAGCAAAATTTCCATTTGGATAAATTGCTTTTAGCTCGGATAACATGTGACTAAAAACCAAACTTAACTTTGTCATGTTTCTTCTGTAGTGCGAAGATTCATCAAACATTTTTTCTTTTCCTTCTTTAAATAACTTTATCGCCTGTTTACACTTCCGATTTAAATTTTCAATAAAAATCCTGAAATACTCATTGTCATTTAACACGTGCATGCGGTCTTCATGTTTCCCATAGATTAGTCTTAAATGTTGGTATGTGTCAGGAACAATGTCTAAAATGAAAGGGGGGCTGTTTTTTAAGTTCATCTTCGGATGTTGACACAATTTAACAACTTTGTCCATTAATTTCCATGTTTTCTCAATAGTTCTTCTATCTATCACAAATTTAGGCGGTGCCATAGCTTCTGAAAACGCCCCATGAAGGCGACTAAAAAGTGAAGAAATATTCATCGTCTGTAGGTTCCTCGATCTGTTATTCACCGCCATTTTACCATTCGGATACTAACAAGCTACTTGCCAACTTGTGTGGGAGGTGACAGGAAGCCCATCATGCCTTGAGAGAAACCCAATCATTTCCGGAATTTAAAATATTAAGATTTAACTTGTTTTATTTTTAGTTATACAAATCTTTAATAAAATATTATAAAAATAGTTTCCAATACACTTTTAATAAAATTAATAAATTATTGGCGCGTAAAAAAATATTCAACTTGTTTCGTTAGACTTAGTCCTAGGCTAAATAATATTAACCAGGCTAAATTTGACGTAAGCTGAGTTCGCCCATAATGGCGACTACTGCAGACGCGAATGATGAAACGTTTTGGTAAGCAAATTTCAATTGATGTTAAGATAATAAGGTGTCTAGCAAAAATATTAGGGGTTCATATTTTGGTCCAGATGCTAAAGAGCATACTTAAAAATATGCATCTTTCTTGTTGTTGTTTATAAGGAGGATATGGTTGTTGAGTAGCCAGTAATAAGTAAGTCTTAACTAATAGTAATATTAGCACTGGTAGTAGTAATAGTATTACTAGTCTAGTCTTTAATGTGAGTAAGAAAGTTTAAATTTGTCAGTCGACTCAGTATAATTAACATAAGTTCTTAGAATATATATTGATATAATATGATTAACTATCACTGTGTTAGACGTTACTGCCAATACTGGTTCAAATGTAAATTGTAAGTTCAAGTAGCCTATTGGTGTTGCCGTAATACTAATACTAGTGTTACTGTGTTCGACGTTAGCTTAAGTATTGATATTAAATTAAGTACTGTTTATTTTTAACTCACTCAGTCATATTCTGATTATACAATAAGTTGAGATGTAGGCCTATGTATGTCTGTGATTATGCATTTGACAAGGTGCCACATAAATATGATAACCAAATTTCCAATGAAAGACATGGACTTTTTTTTGTATGGAGTGACATTCTACTTGTAAGTTGTAACAGCTTTGAAACAGTTTTAATAACAATAATTCATTTTTCACCATTTGCTAAGTAATTTGATGTTTATTACATCACTTTTTAAAACCATAGACAAACATAATTTGTTAAAAACTTGTGTTGATAAAAATAATTAAGAAAAAATGCATCTAAGTTATTTCGTTGAACCTACTCAAAAGAACATTGTTTCTGATCAAGGCAAAAAAAAAGGGCTAAAAACTGGGAGAATCCCAATAAAATTGTTTTCTCATGAAAAAAGAGATCTGATTGAAGTGTTGGTAATTGTTAAGAGAAGTGATAGTGTCGATTAAACTTTATTTTCATTATTAATGGTGAAAATGATAGGAAACGGAGTCACAATTTATATTTTGGCATGTTAGGTATCATCTTCATCTAAGAAAATTTTAATTTCTAACAGGATGGTTGATCTTTAGAGTGAGTTACCTTCAGATGTAGAGGGTGAAGTAAGTTAAATAGAAGGCTTCATAAATATATAAATGACAAGGGCTGTTGTGGGTTTATTTTTGTTTAGTGTAGTGAAGGGGACAATGTCGATGGGCCAAAAGACCCTTTTTTCCCTTAAATGTTAAAATTAGAAAAACATGTGGCACATTTAAATATTTTTTGTGGTTGTGAAAATCACAGAAAAACAAAACTGCCCATTCTCTTCATGGATCTCACTCAGAACCCTGAAGAAGAATTTTGATTATTTATTATTCTAAACCTTGAATTCGACAATTCACATTATTTACTTCAATGAAATTGATAGCATCATAATTAGTAAACCTGTATTTCTAGCAGTAATAAGGATAAAATCATAAATCATATTCAATGTTAAAACTGGTACACAATTAAAAACATTTGTATTTAGGCCTATCTATGGCCTTCAAAAAGTTGACGACTCTACATGTTTCGACATTGCAACGTCATCTTCAGGATGAGTTGTCAATACATTAAATAAGTTTGGAATTATAGAATTCATAGTAAACATTAGTTTTTCAGTACAAGCTAGGTCCAACATACCCCGTGTACATAGAGTTGAAACATATTCATCCACCTCGTTTTATAATACCTCAACATCCTAAATGCAGCTAGAAATACTCCAGAGTTTAAAGTCACCAGCAAACTATATTAATTTTATATCTATGCACCTATCAGTATCATTAATGTAAATAAGAGAAAGCAAATTCTCAACTACTGATGCCTGAGGTACTCCACTAGTTACAAAAGTCCAGATTGACTGGACTTCATTGATTATAGCCTTTTGCTTTGTTTCCCATATAACCAGCTTCAATCCAAATAACTAGTCTTTCACAATTCTTTACTGATGTGAATTTCTTACCTAAAAGATAAGTAAAATAATATTTCTGTTTGGTAAATTCATGTTGGCTTTCATTCAGAATGTATGATTTTACAAAGTTTCTTTCATCAGACTCTACAGCTATTCCAGCTACAGAATTAGTTCTGAAACTTATGAGTGAAAGTAAAGAAGAAAATGTTAACCACAATAACTTTTGTGTAATTTCCAGGCAACACTTGTCACCTCATAAGCAAGTCTCTAATCCTTGGGCACCTGCCCAATCATTATTGACCTGCAAAAACTATATAAAATCACAAATATGATATTTGACCTTCTTCAAAACCCTAGGGAAAGTTTTTTTTTCTGCCACGTTTGGTTTATTCACTTTTTCCTAATATCCACCTAGGATTTCTAATATTGATTCAATTCTAGTATTTCCCGTAGTATGTTCAGGGCCAGGAATATTGCTACAATCTTTTCTTATAATAACAGAGGAGGAGAAGACATTTAAAAGTAAATTCTAGTGTCAGTCCTCTAAAATTGAACCAAGTTTCAGTAATTCACATTATATCAGTTTTCACCTGTTTTGTCCCTGATACTCCTCAAATTACGATAACAGTAACTATTGTGTTTCTAAAATCTTACAGATTTGTCTGTAAAACCATTACTTAACTTGGTTTGAATTTTCTCTTTTTCCAAAATCCCAAGCTTGCCTTTTACTTTATTCCCAAGCTCACTCACCACTACAAATTTTGCTCTAAGCACATCCTTGATAAATTTTCCTGCATTTAGTCCGAGGGAATACTCCGAAAAGAACCACAAGTCTTTTTCTCTTCCAAAGCCTCTAAAGCTTGATCAGTTATCTTCAAGAAATATGACAGTTCCCTTAACTTCTATAACTTAATTGGTCATCCTCAAGAAACATAACAGTTCCCTCTACAATTTAGTCATATTCAGAAAATGTGACAGTTTCCTTAGCCCCTACAATTTAGTCAGTCATGTTCAGAAAATGTGACAATTTCCTTAGCCCCTACAATTTAGTCAGTCATGTTCAGAAAATGGTACAATTAAGCTTCATATGTATCAATCTATGACAATTAAACCACATTAAAGAATGGGATCCATTTTATCCATTTGACCCGATTAATGATTAATATAGACTAGGAGTGGTACTTGTCACTCTTTTCAGGAAAGCTACAATCTTATTGTTGCTTTTCTCCTGTCTATAAGAGATTTTCTGATTCCAACACTGAGTAAATGAACAACTTTTGTTCATACCTCACTTAAACAAATCTATGTGGTTTTTTTGTTCTGGTTGTTTTTTATGTTAAATCTTATGTTTCCATGACATTTGTAATGCCAGCTTTATCTAGGGTCAGTAGAAAATTGTTTACACTTTGGAAATTTAAGCATAATTATAAGATAAAAAAGATTTCAAAAATAAATCTTGATTTTCTCGTACTTCTTTTCTTCTATTTGTAGAAAGGAGATATAGTGGTTTTAGCAAGTTAAAATTTTTTTTCTCTTTTTATGTTCAATGATAAAACAGAAATCAAATGATTTTTTTTCCAGGATTTTAGAACTTGAAAGCTTACTTCTAACTGATTGTGACCTTGATGATATTCGGAAAGTCTGTAATGGGAAGGCAGTTCCTGAAAATCTCCGAAGCGAAGTTTGGTTGGTAAGACAAGCAGTCTTATGTTCAGGTTTCCAAGGAGTTTTCTACAAAAAATGGATAAAAAAATTATTAGGCTTTTTAAATTTTGAGTAAAATTAGATATATGTAATGTTTGAAAGTTTTAGTGATTGCCAATGCTAGAATGTGCAGTTCAGGGATTCCCAACCTTTTTGTTCCTCTGTACCCCTTGGCCTTGGGCATTCTGACAGATAGGTTCTCAAGTACTCCTAAAAAATTGATAAAGTTATATTGATTTTATGTTATTTTATTATGAAATCTGTATGTGTGGACTGCATAAGGATCTTATAGTATCGATAAATTGAACTCACTCGGCATATATTTATGTGAGTCACTTTGCTCTCTTTGTCTGATTGTAGATTAAAACACCATATAAAGTGTAAACCATGGTTATACTCTCACACCCCTATGTACCCGCCTGAGAAGTGCAGATCTACCCCAGGTTGGGAATGCTTGGTGCAGGTGATAACCACAAAATATTAATTGTTTAGAGATATACTGAATAGACTAGATAAATAATCATTTATGATAATTACAATTGTTCCTTAAAACCCTGATAAGATATGGATTTTTAATTTTGTATAATATGTCAGGTTGTGTAAAAAATATACTTGTATATGTACATATTCTTCATTTAAGGTTAAATTAGTACAAAGAAGGTAATTTTCCATTTTAAAATTACAGGTGTGTTTAGGCTTAAGAGGCAAAGAAGAATATACTAAAGTAGGTGATGAAATTTATGATCTTCCAGAACAGACTACTATTAGAAAAGACTGTCAAGTTATTGTTGGTGAGTGGCTATTATTAATATGTATGTCTAAACAGATTGAACATGAATAAATCAGGTTAAGTAGTTAGTCCATGTGTTTGTCCATGTTCAGTAAAATCAGATTTCATTGTTGGGTAGATTATATGTTCCAAATTTATTGTTTTGTGGTATTATTGCCTTTTTTTTAACTGTTAATAAATTTCTAAATGTATGCCTTTACCTGTGAAATAATTACCATAATTATAGTTTTTAAAAGTTTGAGTAATTGTGTGCACAGTCACATGGGTTTAATATGTAATGCTCTATTTTTTATTTGTTTTCTTATAATGCTGAATTTAGCATTTGACTGTAACTGTGTATTCTGTAGTAGTTTTTTTAATGTTCTGTAATTTTATAGACAGGTTGGGAAATGAAGAGGAAGATAAATTATCAGTAATAAGTGACTTGGAGTCAGTGCTAACAAAATACAGTAAAACAACTGGAATCAGTTATTCTTCGGACAATGGATGGTTAGAAGTTCTTGAACCTTTACTTTCTCTACGGCTGCCAAGTTCACAGCTCTATGAATATTTTCGAGCCATTCAAAACACCTACATTCCAAAGTAAGTTAGTGTAGCAAACGGTATTTTTGCTAACTCTTGAAATTTCTGTATCGGTAAATATGCAGAAGTATTTGGTCATTTCTGTTTGTATTTGATGACAATGCATCACTTCCATGTTTACACTGACCCTAGAACAGAAATAATGTATTGTAAACAAATGATATGTTTTCTTTATAAACTTTGTCCTCTCAGTGGCTCAGCAGTAAGTCTATAGGATTATGAGGCTTAAAATCGAATTTCATTACCCGAGTTGGGTAGAGCACAGATATATATATAATGAAGGGACACAAGTATTAATTTAACTATTCAGCCTTAAGACATACTAAACTGACACTTAAGTGGATTTCAGTTTATTTAGAAGATATGTATTTGCTGTGTTTGCAACTGATACTGTTATATTATAAACTGAATATTAAAGTAGTTTATATATACTTATGAAACATTTGAAAACATCTTTTGTTAAAAAAAAAAAGCAGTGGTAATAATAATGGCTGTTTGTACATTTTAGATACTGTGGTGCAGATGGTCAGCTATTTCACATGCTGAGGCTCTTGTTGCTGTACCATGACCCACATCTCTGCTCTCTCCTTGATACCAAGAAGGTTACCCCTGATTGTTATGCCTCACATTGGGTTAGTACACTGGTTCTCAGATTTTTAGGCTGTTTATCTAACTGTGAAGTGGCATGTTTCTAGCTGTTTCTTTATCTAAATATGAAGTAGCATGTTTCTAGCTGTTTCTTTATCTAAATATGAAGTTGCTTGTTTCTAGCTGTTTGTTCGTGATGAAGATGTTCAAGTTTCCTAACTTCTAATCACCATAAAACATTTCAGTGTTCTTTGGTACATCCAAGAGGGGTTTGGGGGGTTCTTTGGCACATCCAAGAGGGGTTTCAGGGTTCTTTGGTACATCCAAGGGGGATTCTAAAACCCCTAATTTTCCTCATATTTCATTTTTGTTTGTTTGACAACCATTTCAGTTTTCCTTCCCCCATGCTACTGCTTTAGTGCTGGTCCCACCATTCATATGAAGTCTGTGAAATGGATGTCTCATTAGACACTTGTACTTTTTATATTACAGATTTTATACTGAGTTATTGCCCATTTACTGGTATATATGACCCTGTGTGATCACTTGCATATTTTATACTGAGTTATTGCCCATTTACTGGTATATATGACCCTGTGTGATCACTTACATATTTTATACTGAGTTATTGCCCATTTACTGGTATATATGACCCTGTGTGATCACTTGCATATTTTATACCATATTTTGCAGTGATATTTACAGAGGTAAATAGAGAGGATAGCTAATATGTTGGCATAAAAAAAATATGGGCAATTTCTTTAAAATGTATCTATATATATTTATATGTGTGTTAAAAATTTTAAACAAGGACTAGAGTTAGCTTCAGTTTTTAACATCTCTGTATGATTGAAGAGGGAAAAAAAATAGTAAAAAGCAAAATTTCTCAATACATACAAAGACCTTGCTAATAATAAAATGGTGTGGTAAAAGTATATGTTCTATTTTGTTCAGGAAATTTTTATTTAAATTGTTTGTATATGTATGGATTGTTATGTTTCTCTATTGACCATACATGACCACTTTGACCCTCACGGCTTGTGCACAAAACACATTTGTTCAGATGTGTTAACATGTGAAATTTTTTAAAGTAGATTATCTGTGTTATTTGTATAGAGCAGATGATTATCTAAATATTCCTTTGAAGCGATTGTACTCGCAAGCTTATATGTGTAGATGTAGTTAATGAATATTGAAATTTAGAAGTTAAATGTTTTAAAATTATTTTATCTTGGCTGGTGAAAATGAAACCTTAACTATAATGCAATTAAATACTTCAGTATTTTAATTTGTTGAGTTCAAATGAAACTTAACTGTATGTGTCAAAAACCCAAAGTTTATCTACTATACCTTTAGTCTATACAGATTTTATATTGTTGGAAGTCTTTCTTTCTATCTCTTTGTTGGTTTTTTTTAGTACATTGAAGAAATTAGAATTGACAAAAATACTAAGTAACATTATTTCAATAATACAGCAATGAGTATAGTTAACAACTGACATATAAACAAGAATTATAATCACTGTAATATTTATAGTTTCGTAGCTTGTTTTCTGCAACCTGTAATTTGGAAGTGACACTGGCCATGTGGGATATCTACTTTCAAGTTGCTGACCCATTTTTAATCCTGTTTCTTAGTCTCGTTATTCTAGTCAATGCCAAGTAAGTCTTTTGTTTTCCTTCTAAAATCTCTCTCAGTTGAAGTAAAGTATAGACGTTAAAAAAGAACTTTTCAAAAGACCTAAGTTATCATTGATGATGTTTGTATGTATGTAAATATGTGTTATAACTTTTCAAAAGACCTGAGTTATCATTGATGATGTTTGTATGTATGTAAATATGTGCTATAACTTTTCAAAAGACCTGAGTTATCATTGATGATGTTTGTATGTATGTAAATATATGTTATAACTTTTCAAAAGACCTAAGTTATCATTGATGATGTTTGTATGTATGTAAATATGTGCTATAACTTTTCAAAAGACCTAAGTTATCATTGATGATGTTTGTATGTATGTAAATATGTGCTATAACTTTTCAAAAGACCTAAGTTATCATTGATGATGTTTGTATGTATGTAAATATGTGTTATAACTTTTCAAAAGACCTGAGTTATCATTGATGATGTTTGTATGTATGTAAATATGTGTTATAACTTTTCAAAAGACCTAAGTTATCATTGATGATGTTTGTATGTATGTAAATATGTGCTATAACTTTTCAAAAGACCCAAGTTATCATTGATGATGTTTGTATGTATGTATATTTGCACGTAATGACATAAAACATGTTATTATGTCAGTAGTGACCACCATATATGTTTTTTGTTTTCACATTAGTTAGCTTTAAGTCTGGAAATTTGACAACTTATGAAATATGTTTGATATTAAAATACTGTTTTTATCCTTTCATTGGATATTTCAGAACTTTAGCTTATTGATATAGGTGGTTCCTGTTCTTTTTTTTATAATCTCCAGGAAGAGCAAGAGAACATAGTGTTGTAATAATTTGTGCTTTGTAGTTTAATGATGAATGTTTAATTGATTTTCTCGTGGCATTTAATTAATATCAGTATTACACCTTTTGAACAGTTACTTATTATTGCAAAACAAAGATTTTTTACTACATGTTTCAAGCAGTTGTTTGGATCGTCATCAAAATGTATTTGAAACGTGTAGTAAAATATCTTTATTTTGTAATGATAAATATTGTTGCAATCACTACATTTCTTTTGAAGTTGTGCTGCTTTTTAAAACTATTTTCTGATAAAAAAAAAATTTCGTTGGCCAGAGAACAGATTTTAACAATGAAGGAAGAGCCAAGACATGCTTTAATAGGTGAGTTGATAAACATTTCAAATGGTTATATTAATAGGGAAGAAATAAATAAATGGGCATTCTTGATCAGGCCTAAAACTTGGATTTAAGTCGAGACAGCCATAGTGTTTGAAAATTAGAAGTGCTTTAATATATTTCTGGTCCAAGTGAATATGAGTATTCAGCTCCGACATGTGGAAAAAATATAATAATATTGGAAGGAGAATAACATAAGGCTTACTATGCACTTCAAAAAAATAAATATATATATATAATAAAGTTGATTGTATGAGACAAGGTCTTTAACTCTTTTTGCCACATGTATCTTTTACTGCACGTGACACAAAGTTTTAGTGTCTTACATTCAAAATTTTAATAAACTATTTTTTGTTTATGCTATACTAATTAGTTACTTAACTTTCATCACTGCCTCTAGTGTGTAAATGGTGGTGGATTGTGGAATAATCTGTTTTATTCCTGCTGGAATCATGCCTATCCTTTCTTTACCAATATAATTCAACACTATAGAAGTCTCTTTCTCCAGAATGTTAAAATCCTGTGCCTTGCATGATTTTATGATTGGTTAATAGGAGGGTCAAGGCTTTTAAATGTTGTTTTCACAGGCCATCAGTTGTTAGGAATAGGGTGATTGAATATTCAAACTGTTTTCATAATTATAGGTCACAGAGAACTCTCTGTAAACATATCTAAAATGAAATAATTTGATAGTTTTTAAATATTTAGTAAATTAGATATTTCTTTAGAAATATTTAATTATTAAGATGAATATTATTGGTTGCTTGACACTGTGTTTATTTACAAATTGTTTGGACCACTGAGTGTACTGGGATACGTTAGGCATTGTTATTCTTTTACAGTTTATTGCTGATTCTGATTAGCTAACTTTCACTTATTTCACTGACCGATCTTGGTAACCCAAGAATAACTGCAACATTGACAACGATGAACATTAAATCTGAAGACACGTGTTAAAAGTTATGTAACAAGTGCGATGACTACATATACATTAAATGTGACTTCTTATCTATTCTATTCAATTCATTTTTATAATAATATGTACTGAATCAGCCTTGAAAACTTCAATATGATTCTTTAAAAAAAAGTTAAGTCTTGAATTTGTAACTTGTGTGTGAAACCTGATATAATGAAACTTCTAGTATTAAATTACAATTTGTTCTTGTTAGTAGGTAGCTTTAGGACTAGTTAACAGCTTAGTATGCATAATTGTCAATGTATTTTTTTAGAAATACTGAAGTCTGCACCGTGTGACTTGGAGATGGTAGATGTTGAAGACTTTTGTTTCTTGGCTCAATATTACATGTCACGGACACCTGTTTCCTTCACTAGGGTGAGTTGTTTTTCAAAATTTCATGGATTAATATTTTTATCTACATCTGTGAAACTTTTCAAAAATAGTATTGTCAAAATAAACATAAGGAAAATGAAAAATATTACAGTTAGAGAAAGTATTGAAATTGATGTTACAAGTGGTCTATTGTTTATACTTAATAAACTTCACGTGATACAGTGCTTTAAATTAAGGTTATTCAACTCTTATTAATCATTTATTTTACAGTAAATTACATTATTTATGCTTCTATAACTAGGCACGTAGCTTTGTTCTATTCTTTCTTAAAAGTCACAAATTTTTAGTCGGGTCAAATATTGTTATTTCTTTGATACACTTTATATCAACCAATTCTAATAGATATTAAGCTGATCCGATATCAGACGTATAGACAAGATTTTCTACAATGATGCACTATATTTGCTAGAATGAATGGAAATCAGGGATTACAGGTTTGAGTGTGTTATAACAATCTTGAACGTGCAAGTCAGCAAGCCACTTGTAAGGTTGAGGTGGAATATAATGTATAAGAACTAGATTATTGATATTGTTTGGCATTTCATAGGAAATGGGATGCCACTGAAAACTTGTTGTTTTTGGGAAAGGTGTGTAACAGCCATTTCCAAAGCAAAATATTCAAATACTCAAATCATAAAGATGTGTGTAGAACAGGGACTTAGAATTTTCAGAGCCTTTTGCAACAGAAACTGCACTGTGGGGCTATTGTCAAGATGCCCAGGTGACAGACAGAGCATAACTGAACATTTTAATATAGACTGTAATGATTTTTTGAGGCTCCAAAATCATTTTAACCCTCAGAATACAGATAGGTCAAAGTGTGCATGTCATGAATGTTTATAGAGTTATATTAAAAATTTAATTAAATTACTTTATTATAAATTTTGGCATCAAAACATATTTAATAATCCACATTTTGATGTTTTAATTTCTTAATTACAAAATGAAATATTTAAATAAATATTTAATCTTTACTTGGATGTGTCACATGACACTTGTTTGCTCCAAATTGCTTATTTTCAATTTTCTCATCACCCCCGTATGATATCACGAGTTTAATGTAAATTACACTTTTTATTGTATAACTAGTACTAAGGCACAGTGTGATTTTTTTCCATTTGTTTGTAAATATGTTTTTTTTTTGCCAGTTTTAAAGTACTGAATTAGTTCATGTTTCGAAAGAATATAAATCACACCTTCAATAATAATAATATGTTTATTTCAGTCTCTCTTTTTTTTCTAGGATTTTCATGATATTATTTTTAGTAATAGTTGTGATGAAAACGCAAAAGAAGCAAACTTATCGCAAGCTTTATGCCTTCCTGTGTCACCCTGGGAACTAGTTTTCAGTAGTAAGCCAAAACTTAATAAGGTAATTATCAGTAGCTTGTACGTTTGTAATAAATTTTGCTTATATACACGGTATGATCTAGAGTTGTCGATATCGATCCCCTAGGGGTCAGAAATGGCATCTAGGATAAGGTTGGCCTATGCAACTAACCGCCCCATGCCTGGCAGCAACAGCAAGTGAATGGCATTCATTTCTTTTTCTTGAATATTCCAAAGTGTATAAATTCACACAGTAATGAAAAATACATATTTTAAAAAGTTTCATTTATAATTTATATTCTAAGAACTTGGGGATCGACGACAATTTTGTAAGTTCATCGATGGGTCGACAACTCTAAATTGTTTGGGAAACTCTCATCTAGAGGTAATAAAAGGACTAGTTGTGTAGTTCATGGACCTCTAAGGGTGTGTAAGCATTCTAAAGAGGGTCTGTGGGGATAAAGATCGAGTTTCTATGTCACGGTTAAAAAAGAAATTATACTGTTTTTGATCAAATTAATGTTATTTTAAATTTCATTGACCTATATGTTTATGCCAGTACCACTTTTATACACTGTGGTATCAGCTTTTACAGATAGACCTATCTGAGTATGGTGGTCTGAGAGATTGTCTTTGGTTCATGAAGGGGATCCATGAGTGAAAAAACATTAAGAACCACTATTTAAAACAGTAATTCTCAAACTACCCACCTGAATTTATATATATGTACACATGGCCTGCTTTTCTATGAACCATCTTAAGGGAACTCATGGACCACAGGTTGCAAATTACTGTTCTATATCTTTACATCAATCTCTATCGAGATAACAGAGCATAAATTAAACATAAATGTGAATGAAATAATTCAACTGAAAGATGAAGTAAAAAATTAGATCACTGTATCATAGCTTTTAAGGTTATTGCCTGAATTATAATTGTTGTGACAATAAAATCTTGTTGTCATACCCAATAAAGTTATCAATAAAATAAAAAGTAGGCACAAAACTGAGCTATCTTTGTTAAATCTCAAATGCTTACTTCGGCATCTTAAAAACTCAAATGTACTTTACTCTCATTGTTAGAAAACTAAGATATTGCCTTTATTTTTCTAATAATAATCTTTAATCACAAAAGTTTTAATTCTGTAAACATAGTAGATCTCTTGAAAATAATATTCTAGGATTAGCAATGCTTGTAAAATATCTGTCCTCCTCACCTGCTAAATAAACTATCTGAAATACCATTTAAAAGTTGATACATGCACACGCTGATACAGGATTTTCATTCCCTTTTTTACTTTAAGATGTTCGCGACGTGATTTTTCTAATTATGCAATAGGAACGTAAAGCCTCATTGTGAACTCTGTTTTAAATACTGTTAATTTTATAACTTTATGTTATATTTTATGTCAGAATGACTGCATTGACAGCTTTCTCACGAGTGCATCACCGGATGTTCACGACGTCCCGACTTTACCCATTTAAGCTTTGGCGGTCATGTGTAATTTTAAAATAAAAAGTAATTAAATCGAGTAAATTTGTTTTATTTCAGTTGTCCTTTCAACATGGCATCCGTACTCCACCAGTGGTACGTGGTGGAGGGCGTGGCGTTATTATAGCTATCCGTACAAAATAAAAACTCACATATAGGACTTTGGAGATATGAGGTGTAGTTATATCTTATGGGTCCCGTGTACCACGGGTGGCTCAAGGTGTCCAAGAGAAGACATGCAAATGTGCCAACGGTGGCACACGATGTCGTGAACGTGTTAAGCAATAACATTTCCATAAAAGTAATTACCAGTGACTGTGGTAGGTTTGGTTTTTCAAGCACCATTCAAATTAAATTTCTAATATTCATTATAAATGTATATTGAAATTTGAGAATGATCAAATAAAGATTTAGTAAAAGTTTATTTCTCAATTCACAACAAGTAACATTACTTAGAGTGTGATTATAAATCATTGTTTTGTAAAGTGCTACAGCTAGTATTTTTTCTTTTAATCAGACTTTTAAAAACAAAATTTTTTCTTTTCCCTGTTTGAAGGACAATGCTTTGAAGTATTTTGTTGTGGACTGTCGCCCAGCAGAACAATATAACAGTGGACACTTGCCTAACGGATTTCACCTCGATTCAAGTCTAGTAAGAGATAATGCTGAAGACAATGTTTATGTATTTGTTTGATAACAGCTCTGTATAGTTTATATATATATATAATTCTCGTATCAGCTGTTCAGCAATGATGCTTGCTGCTTGTACAGACAAATTGCCCGAGTTTTTAGCTTTTTGATGTTCCTTATTTCTTTAGTTTAAAACCATCTATTACCTTTTCTCATGTGGTTTAGCCATCAGAAAAGTTTTCCTCACACCTTGCTAACAGTTGATTTTACTTGATCAGAAAGGGGCATCGGTAAGAGAGACCGAAACCTTTCTTCTGATAAAGTTTTATCATTGGATTATTAACATTTAATAGATTTTCTTCACTGGTCTCCAGATCATTTTACTGAACTAAAGAAAACTGCATCCAAGTTGGTTTATATAATTTTTGGCCATATGCATTAATACCTTTGAAAAATTGAAGTTTTCTTATTTCTTTCAGTTTAGAAAAATAATTTTGCTCTGTTTGTTTTCTATTTGTTGAGCTATAGCTTCTGATATAACCTTTCTCTTCAGGAAGTAATTTACATTAGTTAAACATTTGATGCTTTGCATGTTAAGGTGTTAAAAATTTGAGATCCTAAAAACTATCACATCTGAGGGACCTTTGCTGGCAGAATATTTCTAAACTATTAAATATGTGTTGCCAAAACTGATGTTCCATTAAAAATAGTGATACTACTTTCAGCTAACATCTTTCTATATCACGTTTTTCAAATAAAATTATCAAGACGTGATCATAGATAGACATTATAATATATATCTGGAAAAAGTAGATTGTGGAATTTATCCAGTTTTCTCTTGTAATTTTTCGTATATTCATATGATTATTAGAATTGTTTATTTCTTGAGGTGTATAACTTGTTATTTATTGTTTAATTATTTGTGGAACATTTGTTGTTTTCATTAATAAGCTATCTTCTCTTCATTGTTACATGAAATAAGTTTCAAGTTTGCATTTAAAAAAACAAACAATAATAAATAATTTCATCTCTCAAACCATAATCATTATAATATTGTAAGACATTTAAAAACATCTTAGATTTCCTTCAGTCTTTCACAGCTAAATTAGAGACAGCTAGCGCAGATAACCCTCGTGTAGCCTTGTGCGAAATAACAAAACAAACAGTCCTTTTAAGAATACAGTTTTAGTAAACTAATAAAACCTCTGTTTTCTAATTTATTTCTTTGTTCAGTGAAAGTTAATGATATGAAAGCTTATCAACATACTTTGAAGTTTTTTCTTTCGTAATCACATAATCGTCTATTTTTCATATATTTTCGTGAGGCTTACAATTCGTTCATGTACACTATTTAAACTTAGCTTCTATTTCACATGCCTATGCTTAATTTTATTCTATTTTTTTTTATGATAGATGCTACAAGAACCTGCATCTTAAGTTTATCCTATTTTTTTCATGATAGATGCTACAAGAACTTGCATCTTAAGTTTATTCTATTTTTTTCGTGATAGATGCTACAAGAACCTGCATCTTTCAACACAGCTGTACAAGCACTTTTTGCTGCCCAGAAACAGGCTATTAAGCTTGGCTCAGTGGCTGGAGGAGAACATGTTTGTTTCATGGGAAGTGGGAGAGAGGAAGAAGATCAGTACGTCCACATGGTCGTGGCCAGTTTTCTACAGAAGCAGCTTCCTTTTGTCAGCCTAGCCAAGGGAGGCTATGAAGGTGCATACTTGTTTGGAAAACCTGTGATTAATATTGTCAATTTCATAGTTTATATATTTGGAAGACAAGTATTGTCTTTTTTTTACTAGGTTGTTAGGCCATTGTTTACTTTAATAGTTTGTTCATTATCACCTAAAATTAAGTTGATTACAGAAAGTTACATTTATTGCCAGATAAACACAGTTCTGTATTTTTTAACAGATTTGTATGTGTGGTAAGCTTAATTTGCAGCATCTTTTCTTGACAAATAAAATTCAAATTTTAACTAAACCTTTTTTTCTGAGCTTTGTATTACTGTTATTACTATTCCTTTAATATATACGATTTAATGTGATTTTTTAACCTAATTAATCTATTATTAATCTAAATTGCTGCTCTTGTTATAAAACATTTTATTGTATCAAGAATTTTTATAACATATTTTGGTACAAATAATATAGTTTTTTTTTATATTTTTATGCCCATATACATAGAAACAAGTTATTATGTAAAGAGTCAGGTTTCTAAGTCAGTTAAGTAAAGATTTTTTTAACGTAAAAAAACATCTTTAACGGCTGGGTTTTCATAATAAAAGTAGGTTAATTATGGACTCCAACTCCTTGGAAACACTGATTCCTCTGGATGAGAGAGAGAGTTGGTTGGTAACAACGTTTCCTGTAACCCTCATATCCAGTCTTCAGGCCTGCTTATGTCAAGATGGTTAACATATACGTCACAACAAAGCAGACCCCGGTGACAGCTTGATTATGTTGATATCTATGAACGCATGGTCATCATTGAGAACTTCTTGGAGTGTGGGAGATGTGACACGGGGTCCTGTTGTTTTCTGAAAGTTTAATTCTTAAATACAACCCCCCCCCCCTAAGATAATAATTCATGGTAAAGCTGCTAAACAATTTCTACTGTAGACAAAATTGAACATGCCATAAATTGTTACTCAAACAAAGAAAATAACAGACTGATGAAGGCACAAAACTGCAATTACAGAGCAAACCTTTTTCCCACTATTAACTAGGACAATGACCAGTTTCTCAATAAAAAGAAAATGTAATGTAATGGAAAAGTCTTCTAGATAAACACAAACAAATTTGCAGGCTTTGGTATCACATTTTTAACTAACACCTTCAATAGTAAGTTTTCCCTTGTAAGAATTATATACACGAAGCATGCTGTCAGACAACAGCTTAGCCCTAAATTGCAGCCACACTCGAGGATGCCCTAAATGATGCCTGTGCACTTCATCAAGATCAATTAAGGTCTGTGTTGTTGCATCATCATCATCAAGCTCTTACTGGAGCCTTCAATGGGATGACTAATACCCAAACTATCTTGATACTGAAGATGAGTTTAAAAAGTTACATCGATGCCTACACGAGTAGTAAGGTGATGGTATTGTTACCGTATTGTGATAAAACCATAAAAACTTGATTAAATTTGTATAAGTTAATATGTGTACAGATTATAGAGTTAATTGCAAGAAACTTTAAAAAAAAAGTTTTGAAGATTTTGTCTTTTCATCCTTGCTGTAAATTTTGATAATAATTTCACAGTTCAGTTTTGGTAAGATAGTCATTGAACAAAAAATACAAGTTTATTTTGGAAATATTTTAACAAATGTCAACTTTGTGATGCTTATTAATAATAATAAAAAAATAATTTCTAGACTACCAACATGGTCTCAACTTAATTTTTTAAGCAAATATAACCATATTAAAATAAAAACACATTTATTAGATGTCACAAGTTTAATCTTTTGAAACAGTAAAGTAGTTTTTCTTCTTTATCCAAGATATTGTTGAAATAAATAAAACAAAAGGCATGAAATAAAGTTCTGATTAAACTGTTTAAACCACTGAACTAATAGTTTTTTTGGATTTCAATTGAATGTGTTTTATTTCAGCTCTACACAATTTTATGTTAGACAGTTTGAATAGTGGCCTCACAGACCATTGCTCGAAATCATGTATCATCTGTACCCCAGCTGTGCATGAGAATAATGGTGCAAATGGTACTGAGAATGAAGATTTCTCATTTCTAGACAAGGTAAGATATTCTAACTTTGACATCAAGGAAACGTTTAAAATGTGCTCTTTAAAGTTCTGTCTAATTCATTTTATTACTAATAAGAACAACTAGAGCGTAAGATTGTAAGTTAAGTAGGTTTCTCTTTTACTGGGGGTTATCGTCACCCCTGAAATAAAGGTATAATTTTTAACTTTTTGGTTATTTCTGCCTATTTGTAAGCGTCTAATTTTTATTTCATCCATTGCTATTCCATTGACTCAAATGTTGATGAAGTTCCTAACAGATTTTGATTTCAAACTTAGAAATTATTGTCCAAAATGTTTTTATGTGAATTACAAATCAAGTTGTTTAGCAGCATTAAAGATTTTTTACCCTAACCTTTTGCTATTGGAATAGCTTTACACAGTCAGTTAATAGAACTGATATACTTCCTACAATAAAATTTTGTTGTTTTTTTTCCTCCTTCTTCTTCTTCAAATTAAAGATTTTTTTTATGTTGAATGAAAAGCTTCCGGAGCTGTGATCTGTGGGAGACAGAAGATAGATCTGAAATACTGTTTTCTACACACTACTATTTTAAAATGTCCAATATATAAATTGTGAGGAATATGAAAAAAAAGCATATTCTGTTTACTGTTATTAATAATTCAAACATTAGGCCTATTGTTTTAAAAGTTGTTGGTATTCAAAAGAAGTTAATGTGAAACCTTTTTTTTTTTTCATTATTATAATTATTATAGTTTAATTAGTGAGTACAAACTTTAAACTATAACAGTTTAAGTACCAAACCTAACTTGTTTTTACAAACTTGACTGCGGGTAATGATCACTTTTTAAATACATTGCACTTCTTAATCCTTCGACAGAGGTGCATCCACATTTTTCAACTAATTTTGCACTAAGCCTAACTTGAGTGCAAGGATGATTACTTTTTAAATACATTGCACCTCTTAATCCTTCGACAGAGGTGCATCCACATTTTTCAACTAATTTTGCATTAAGCCTAACTTGAGTGCAAGGATGATTACTTTTTAAATACATTGCATCTCGTAATCCTAATGGGATGTAACAACATTTTCTAACTGATTTTAAGCACACAGATATTCCAGTTTTGTAGTCCTAGAGCAAGGTGAATTTTGTAAATCTTTAAACCTCAGTTGGAAATTTTTTATTCATAACTTTTATAAAAATATTGTCAAAGTCAAAGATTAGTTGTTTCAAAGTCCAATCTAAGAAACTTCAGTATTTCAAAATATGAAAATATGGCAAGTCATTGGTTGTTTAAGTGCTTTACTTATAGCAGTTTTTTAGGTTTAAGGTCACTAGATGAGTATTTGGCATATGGGAAGGTACAAATTGGAAAATTACATTGCACCAAACCTTTCTTAAGTCTGTTGTGCTCAAATGACAAAGAACTTATTTATGAAAAACAAACTTTAATAATTAGACATAAGTTTATCCAAACCAAACATATTGCTGGTAGAATATCATGTTACCGCACCTAACTTTAGGTAATAGTGTTACCATTTTGAAAGGTGGGGTCATTGTTCATCGATGAATCTTTGAGTCAGTCATATCGTGTTTGTCTGATTTATAGCAAGAAGTCGACTGCTTAAGTCAGCAAAATATAATATCACAAGAAATGTACTGATGAAAACCAAACAAAGTTAAAATTAATTGAACTTGTATAACAGAAAATTTTAATTAACATTAAAGAAAATTGAAAGTCTAAGGTGAAAGTGGTTTTTTTTTTTCTTTTCAAAACAGTGTTTCATAAAAAAATGTTTGATATTTCATAACCTATGAAATTATACGATTAGAAAAACAAATTATTATTATAAGAAATTAGACATTATTTAAAGACTGGAAAGTTTTGTTAAGTGTTTTTACTGTGGGAATAAAAACTAACAGGAGATATCAGTTATATCCCAACTGTCTAGAAAGGGTTAAAAGAATATCTTTCACACAGATCACTACATTGATGAAATCCAAATCGGCGGTTGTGCGAGAGAAACTTGTGGACTACATCACCAACCCACCACAGTCTGCCGAAAGGTAAGCAGAAAAAGTATTGCTTTTAATGTTACGCATGAGGAAACATTTCTTCCAGCTTAACAAGATATACTATTGAATTTTAGTGTCATCACACTATAAAAAGTATTTAGTTGTCTTTTTTACAAATAACTAGCATATAACCAGTCAAAAATGATGGGGCAAGTACTACCAACTCTTCCCATAGTATACCCTAACCTCGCACTTCACAGTTAACTGAAATAAATAAATTTTGCACATCAAGCTTGACCAACAAAGAGACAGAAATGTGCAGTCTTAATGTCGGTGCTACACGAAACAATTAATATAAAAAAAATCATAAAATTTGTAATAAGCCCTATCTAAGCTTTCCACATACATGTACGTACTACTCTCCTCACTTATAGACTCACCCTCTACTTACATAGACTCGCCAGTATTTTCTTCCCTTCAAATTGACAAAAAATTATACCACATATTCTTCAATCGTGCCAGAAAGGACAACTGTGTCCTTCGCATTAAGGATAAGTGTTAAAACATGAATTTTTGTCACTAGGTTTTTATCTTTTTTTAAAAATTAGACCTGGGTTTGTAATTTAAGAAAATTAAATAAAAAGTGGTATGCGAGTCTGAAATGTTTGAGAACCACTGCCCTAGAGGCTGTTCATGCAGAGAGAATACTGACTATCATGAAATGACTTATTTTAACTAAAAATACTGAAACGTTTTTGTCCGGCAGTGAAGAACAAAGAATGTAATCTAACCTACATAAAAGCCAGTGTGTGTCACAAATTCATTTCATGGATGAGCTAAATTTTGATTGGCTCACAAAGGAATTTACCGACACTCTTAAAAACTCTGATTTTTTTGGTCTCTTAATGCTTCCTGAAAGCTTGCAAAATTTTGTGAAGATACAAAAAATATTTTAGAAGTTATAGTATGGAAACTCTAAAGGTCAATTTGGGGTCAACTGTTATGTCGAATCAACTAAGCTCATCGCAAGAAAGTTAAATGGTAAAGAACAAAGATATTTGTATATTTTATGTGTTGCAGATAAGCATATTTTAATAGTACTGAAAATAATTTAATACTTTTACCTGCTTTGATGGACAATTGCCTGTCCAAAAGATGATTTCACGGGTCATTGGCAAAAAGCCTGACTACAAGTCAAGTTTTTATAACCCCAATGATTTATCACTGGCACTTGTAAACAACAGTCTAATACTGGCAATGAACTCCTCTAGAAACTCTTTAGTCAAATGGAACTTCAACTTGTTAGATTTAGACCACCCTAGAACAGAGAATCTCAAATTTTGGTATGCATACTAGTGGTGGTATGTGGAGTTGAAGTAATTTCACAACAAATTACTCCATGAATATATCGATTCAAAGTGTTGACTGCTCCAAGTGCAGAGCGATTCCCATGTTAAGATTAAAAATACTTTCCTTCATCTGAAAATTCTCAGATTTCATTTTCATAATCTCTAAAACCTCCTAAATAAATTTCAAACGTTTTTTTGTAAAGTAAAATCCTATATTTCATCTGTTATTTTCTCTACCCTAACACTGTACAAGGTTGGTCATTTTGACCAACTTTGTAACCACCAAAAAAAAAATCGAAATAAATCTACATTTTTTCTTTCTGTAATTGTAAAATAAAACTACATTTATTTATTCTCAATAGCTTTAAGCTCGTAATAATAGACATCTATTTGTACTTAAATTTTATTGGTTTATTGCCCTTTGAATTGTGTCAAACTAATAATCCCACCACACAAGTTGTAAGTTATTTGGTGAGCGTATCTTGGGAAATTTTTTTATTATCATTATTATTTATTTTACCTAATCTAACTTAAAAAGTTTATAATTGTTACATTTTAGTTACTTTTATAATAATAAATAAAGAATACCTACGAAAAAAAAGAAATATAGTACTGGGTCAACTATCAATACTACTGCTCTAAATAATGCACCAAGGAACACAGAATAATAATATACAAAAATTTGACAGTATTCTGTATCTGTCACAATTTCGCTGGCTTTTCTAATTATGCGACCAAAGTTGATCAATGTGTTTCGTGTAGGAATAAAGTTTGAATTGGAAGCAAAATAGATAATTCTCTGTACAGTAAACAATGTAATATAATATATATATCATTTGATAGCTTAAAACTTTGGCTCTCCGTTGTTGATAAATAATATAGTATTAAACATCAGA
>NW_013666266.1:241695-242672 GCF_000517525.1 Limulus polyphemus
TATTATTTATTTACCTAATCTAACCTAAAAAGTTTATAATTTTTACATTTTAGTTACTTTTATAATAATAAATAAAGAATACCTATGAAAAAGAAGAAATATAGTACTGGGTCAACTATCAATGAACTTTAACCCTACCTTTTTAATCTAGTAATACTACTGCTCTAAATAATTTTTATTTAGTTAAATAATGCACCAAGGAACACAGAATAATAATATACAAAAATTTGACAGTATTCTGTATCTGTCACAATTTCGTGGTCAATGTGTTTCGTGTAGGAATAAAGTTTGAACTGGAAGCAAAATAGATAATTCTCTGTACAGCAAAAGATGTAATATAATATATATGTCATTTGATAGCTTAAAACTTTGGGTCTCCGTTGTTGATAAATAATATAGTATTAAACATCAGAGAGAACTATCAGCAATTTCTGAAGAGAGGATGGGCATGGCAAGGGGGTCTGATTTTCTATTTTATGGTTCTGTAACCAAATAAGATTTGAAGGCTATAAAAATTATGCTTTGCCTGAGTGATGACAATATTATAATAAGTAATTTATTTTAAATTTTGAACTTCTCGGGTGGGTGGTAAATAAATTAGAGAAAACGGGATACCTAGAGGTCAAATGTCACAATTTTCCTACTAAGGGAAATTCAGGATATTGTTTAGATATTACTTTATAAAATTAAGAACTTAAAACTAATGTGATGGTCAATCCCACTATTCATTGGTAAAAGAGTAGCCCAAGAGTTGTCGGTGAGTGGTGATGACTAGCTGCCTTTCTTGTAGTCTCACACTGCTAATTAGGGACGGCTAGCGCAGATAGCCCTCGTGTACCTTTGTGTGAAATTCATAACATACAAACAAACTCCTTTCAAAATTGCAAACACCATTACCTTTTTCAGGTAGGTAAAAATTCGTTACTAAACAAAAATTATTTAGAATCACACAATACCAACATCATTTACAAAATAAC
>NW_013666266.1:243624-251758 GCF_000517525.1 Limulus polyphemus
TATTTATCAAACTACTATTGTTATGGTATTGTGTCTACATTGTAAACTTGAAAAATACTTTATTTTGTGTATCAGAAAAGAAAAGTCAGCAGTGTATTTTGATAATTTTTACCCTGTCACTGTTACCCGTATGAACATTTATTGCTGATACCTCCTAAAATGTTCACTTTCTATGTATTAAATATGCTTATTTAAAATTCATTGGTTGAATACAATACATTAAAGTAACAGCAGGTTTGTTCAAACAATATTTTTCCACTGGTAATTTTATTTTCACCTAAAATCCTTCAAGAGTTTACCCAGAAGGATAACAACTGTTTTATTTACAAATTAATTTTACTCTCTTCTCCAAATCTTCATGGCCACTGTGTAAGTACCAACTCCATCATCAGTTGCAATTCATTCAAGGAAATATTTGATCTTCAGTTAAATGTAGGACAAGCAATCTAAAAAATGTAAATCATAAAACTTGACTCATTCATCAGTTGCCTTCCTTCTAGTCTATCTCTGTTAAATTAGAAATGAATAAAAACCCTATAACCAGAGCAATTTCGAAAGATAGACCTTTCTTCTTCAGGGGGCAAACTGGGAAATTAGAGGTGGCTAGCACAGATAGCTCTTCAGAAGCTTTGTGCAAGATTTAAAAATACAAACAATCCTGTAGTTTACCATATATATATTAAACCTAGCATAAAAGACTGACAGTAAAATGTTTTATTCATGATATTCTGTCAAAGTAGATGTTGTCTTTTAGCAAGTACTTGCATTCTTATAAAATAAATATATCTTTTTCCACTCTAATCTCTTACCCATATTTATTTCACAGAGCACTATCCCGGAAGTGATGAAAAAGAGGAGCAAGAAGAGGAAGTGGGACTGCAGACCTGGCTGAAGAAACCCGATGTCATTGAAACATTTAAATGTGACGAAATTAAAGATAATGGCTATATGTACCCAAGGTAGTTTAAATCCGTTAATTCTAGTTTGACTGTATTGTACTTTACTGCCACATTTCCTAGTGAAATAAGCTTGATAAAAAGTTTAATAATATTATAATATCTATAAATATATGCATCTTTTTTATTGATAAGATGAATTAGGGATGAAAGGCCATGTCATCTCGTTTGTTGACTCGCATTCAAAATTTTATTGAACTACTATTTCATGAATTTATGTCAATAAATTTGGTATCAAAGTGTGGATTATAATTCAAATTTTAGTACTATACATTACTCAATTTGTTAATTTTATAATAAATAAAAAAACAAACGGATAAACATCAATTTTTGTGTGTCATGTGATATGTTGAATGCAACGCTGGTTCAAATTCGATGTTTGTGAAGTCAAAATACTAAGTCTGTAGTTTCGTACGAATTAGAAACTCAAATTACAGATGTTGACAAGGTAGGATATAAAACAAGAAGATATTTTCTTTTCTATTTGCTAAGATATTGCTCATGTAATAAATCAAACACAGTGGCACCCTTCCACCTCTTTCCATTTTTGGGAATGCTCTGTTATATACAGTTACTTCTGTATATGACATGAATAACCAATCGAAAGCTTAGAATGTCCCCCTAGTGACTTTTTCAGCCATTTTAAATTCTTTGGATGCCATTTCTTTCATTTTGAACCAATATTTCCAGGAGATAGGGTGTATCTTTAGTTTGCTCGAAATTTCATATTTTTTTATACTAAAATACAAGCTTATAATTATATTAGTTATTTCTTAGTTAGTTGTAAAAATAATTGTTACTCATAATTTTGGTTTTATTTACTCTTGAAACAGAACATTTTCAGGGACCCTGTGGAAGTACATCTAGTATATTCGGAAAACTTCCTGTTTGTCAAGCAATAAAAAAAGATGAATAAATAGAGAAAGTAAAGATGGGCATCACAGCTTGACAGACTTGGTTCAGTAGTTTGAGTGTTGGTTTGAAACTATGGGTTTTCAGATCACAATATGCTCTTAAGATCAAGATACTAATTGTATTGTGCCAGTATGGGTGATATGTTAGTGTTTTTCATTGTGTATAAATCCAAGGCCCACACCAAAGTTGTTTTTTTTCGTGTAACTACAGTGAGTAAAAGTTTTATGTGGTATCAGTTTTTTACTTAATTTAATAATCAGCATTATGCAAAAATAAAACTTACAAACTGATACTTGAATCAGTTGAGTGGTGTGATGTAATTATGCAGTATCACTGTCAGTGAGGTACGTATTTGCACGTAATAGCATTCGTGTAGGTGCTGGTTACTGTAGCCTCTACAAATATGATTGTACATTGTTATATGTACGAAGTTTCCTGTATGTATAATTAGAACTTACAACTTGCTTATTTGTAAGGATAAATAATCTGGTGACCTGAAAATGTTTTTGGTGATGTAATGTATCTATAAGTTTGTGGTCACTTTAGTTCAAAGGTTTCGATACTTTTGGTATACACAGCAAAAATAATAAGTGTTCTCTAGATCAATGAATGATTTCACTAGCATGTACAACTGTTTTACAGATATCAGAAATATGAGTTTACTGCAGTAGCAAATAAAAGCTTTACATTTTAGAGCATATACGAGTATCAGAAATTATTACTTTAATACATATTTACGAGAAGCGTATTTGTTAAAGAATGTCCCATTTTTAGAGAAGTATACATGTTCCTTTTGTGTATGAAAAGTTTAAAGGTAGTAATCACAATTGCTAAAATGTATAGTATCTTTTATGCTGTAATAATAGTTTTGTGATTTAAATTAAAATTAAAAAGTGTTATTTTTGTGCAAATAGACAAAGCTGCCTTTGCTCTGATAGAGTATTAATAAATTGAGAACAGTGTGACCAATCTTAATGAAACATTGCAAGATGATATTTAAGCAAATTATTAAAAAATACATGAATAATGTTTTGTAATTTCACATTTTAATATAGGTAATGAAACATTATAATTACAGATCAAATAATCAGGGAATAACATATTTTGGTCGGGAAATCTCGTTCTATCCAATGTATGAGAACTGTATCGTTCAAGTGTTGTCTTACTGCTTCTGAATGGAATATTATTTTTTAACATATTATCTGAAGTATGTGTTTTGGATTGAACTATTATAGAAATCATACAAATGATACATTATTAAGCTTGTTCTCTTTGTTATTGGAATTAATATAAACTAAATTGATCAGAGTAAACTATTTACTTAGATCAAAAACAAAAATAAACCAGTGATGGATGTAGCTAATTAAATATGCTTTTCTTATGTTCATAGCTATAAATATTAGAATGCATTGTTTCCTTAAATGGGAACCCTTGGTATAAACAATATTTCGGCCACAGTGTCATAAGAAACTTGCAGTATTGCTCTGTGATTTTTTTTCATGAACTTAATGTTATTTTATGCTGGCCATGTCTTGAAGTTCATAGTGTTCTTTAATTTGATTTTTAGTTCTCATATGTTAAAAAATGATGATATAACTTTTGGACTTGTGTACATTTTTAACATTCATTCAACTTCTTTCAGCCATCTGGTAGTGACAAAAACCCACGTGTTCATCTTGCGTGAAATGCCCTATAAGAAAGGATTTGCCAAAATAATTGCACGACGATCACTTCTTTCCGTTGTGAAAATTACAAGCAAGAGGCGTCATCCAGAACTGATCACATTTAAGTATGGATATAGTGACAGTGCAGGAAACTTCACTGTCACCTCCATGGACCGTTTTTTGATTCCAAACGCTGGAGATGCCACGAAGCTCATCAAGCAACAGATAGTAAAACTTGATGATAATACTCAAGAAACGAGTTACCACTGAATACAAGGAACAAGCAAAAGTGCACTTCACACTTTTGTCTCATAAATTTCATCAATAAACATAAAAAGCAGGAGTAATATATAAAGCTTTGTCATCATGTGGTCTTTATTTTAGTATCTTTGTTTTTTTTCTTTGCTCAGTAATACTTATTTGAATTTTGAACTAATGTAAAGTGTTTCATTCGGATTTCCAGACAGAACAATTTCAGAATCAGAAAAATTCATTACCCATGAAAATCTGAGTGAAAAAAAGATATCTGTAAGAAATTGGAAGCGTATTAAATCACAAAATAAAACCACACAACACAATTAAAAAGTAAAATACTGTAACAGTTTACACTTAGGAAATAGAATACTGGTATATCTAAGGGGTTACAAACAAATAAAAAAAAATACATTCTGAATTTGTTCATTATCTTGTGTCTTTGATAAATCAGTACTTTTGATTTTAAGTATAAACAGTTACCATTCTTCAGTAGTTCCATCATTGTTGTTTTTTTTTAGGTTGAGAACTTGAGATTATAAAATAATTTTTATTGTGTATTTTATTAGGTCAGTTAATAATAGAATGTACTTAATGTTATAATCTAATTTCAATGGTCTCCAAGCCCTTTTTCTTGTATATAGAAATATTTCATCATAAATCTGTAAGTTATGCAAAAGTCATGTACTACTATGGCTTTTTCTAAGTCGTTTTTGTGTTTCAGTAACTACTCCAAATTTTTTTTATTTACACAATTAGTTGTCTTGCAAGAATTGTGCAAGTGATCCTGTTGTAACTTTCGATTATCTGCAGAGGCAGAACCAAGACATGTCATTGTGGTGCACAGCTTTTGTATAACGATATGCATATCGACACATGTGTATGTGTGTTCTTAAATTTTTTTCTGTCTCTTTTTATATTGTGATTTTCAGTACTCTCCAAATAATTACAAGCTTTTCTTCTTTTTTTTCAACTGTAGTAAGCAAATTTGCACAGGAACAAGTCTTTTTTAATATACTATTTCAAGACATCTAATACAAATTTATTTTTTATTTTGAAACAATATTTCATGTGGTAATGACCAAATTTGGAAGATTCTGTTAAACCTGTAAGTTGCCTTCAGATGGCGTATGTATCAGTAGCCTAATTTATGTGAATGTAGCACAAGACCTCTTTTTTTTTTCATTAATTTTTTTCAAATATTTCTAACAATAATTTCTTTGTCTCATATTTATTCTGCACTTTATTTTAGAGTTAAACACATAGAGTGTGTTAACTTCTTAAACCACTGGGTCTTGTTTGTGTCAAAGTTTGTTGATAAATGTACTTTCTGGAATTTATCATCATTCGGCTAGTCCTAGCTAACTTAAGTCCCAGCTGTAAGGTTTGCTCTATGTTGAAACCTACATGATATCTTAAGTTTTTAATTAAAGTTATTATTACTCGTTTCCTTTCAGGAAACAAAGAAACCTGATTTAATTATTTTGTTTATAGCATCCATGGTCACTTTATAGGTACTGTTATTGCGTATCATTGCAAATCAAACATTTAATTAGTTTGACATAAGGATTTATTAAGATTTCTATAAATTTTATGAAGGTTTCAGTACGTTATTTCCATTGCTAGTTGATTATATTGTAAACAAAACCTTTGATGATATTTTCAAATTGGGAAAAAAATAAATCTACTTTGTGCAGCTTGTAAAAAAGTTGTAGTATAGAGACACTTGTCAGTCTTATATTTGGATTACCATACTTGAAAAATTAAGTTTTGTTTTAAAATACATATTATTTGCATACATAAAAAAAATGACATTATATTTTATTCACTTAAAACTTTGTACAAAGAACATACTATTTTTATTATTGTAAAAGTGAAGTCGGCTGTTGAGCAGTGCGTGACTATGGTGAAACTAATACTTTAAATTTGGTGATAAATATTGTGTGTAATTGATAGTATTCATCTAAGACGTGGTAAGGGATTCGCATCATTTAAAATCTCGTGAGAAAGAAGATAAATAGAAATTATATATGGACCGTTCACTTGTTTTTTATTCTAGGTTTAAATCTGTTTTATCCTTAAAATGAATTCACAAACAAAAATATTACTAATTTGACAGAAATAAATCTTTTTGTCTTTTAAAAAACTTGTTTTGTAGCTAATTTGAACATTTGAGGTTCGTTTATTATTGGTATTTCTTCATCTGCTTGGGTTTTCATCCAAGTTAATTATAATACTTGGCATGATATTTTTGGATCTTTCATTGTGTGGATAATTGTAACTACTTGATGAATATCATTATATTTGAATACCACAGAAGTAGTAATAGTTCAGATTTGAGGCACCAAGAAAGTCAAAACTAAAGAATAATGCTATTTATTGTTATTATATGCAAATTTACATTTATCAGTTTGTCCAAACACATTCCAGTCAAACATCGTGATTTTTCATTCACGTTACCTGGAACAGTAACTGATGTATGCAATATGAAGGTTGTGGGAAACTGAACTAGAATCCTAGTCTGACTAAAAAGTATGGTATACTACTTCTACTCCAGCAACCAGTCTGACTTCAAACAAACACAGAAACTGGGCAACAGATAAAATATCACACTACTGTGAATAACAATAGTTTTACATATTCACTTCGGTTCTCTGTTTTCCTTTGCCTATGTAAGGAACTCGTACCAACTTGTACAGGTTACTGTTTTACCCCTTGGAATCAGTGAGACCCCATTTTAGAGATCTGAAACAGGAAAGGGTTCAAACTTGCATAAGCTCTATTAATGAACTAATGATTAATTTGAACTGTTAAACTTTGAAACTCAAAACCATATTTCAGTAATAAAATAATTAATTCTAACTTGTTAGCTACTGATGAGAGATTCATCTTAATTTAACTTTTTTGTGTGAGAGCATTTGTTTTCCTAAACCTTTTTTATCAAATTCATGAATAATGTAAATAAGTTGGTTGAATTGTGATGTTTTATTTATTTCACATAATTATCATGTGTCAAGAGGTATTGAAAAATATACATTTTCTTCTAGATCTGGAAATGTATATAATGAACCCTAATCAAACAACTTTTCAGTACTGCTTTTTAATTAAGGTGTAGTTAATATTTTGAATGACTAATTGCTATAAAAGTAATACTTTCATGTGCTTTTATACACAATGACAAAATATTTCTGATTGTTAGTATTAAATTTAGTAACTTTGGTTTAAGTATATATTTTTTAGTAGTGTAAAAATATATATTCTATATTTGTAGCTGGATATTTCCTTTTGTAGCCACAATCTGTAGGTCACAGGTTTGACACCTTTTCACCAAGCATGCTCACCTTTTCATCCCTGGGTACATTATAACTTGAAGATCAATCCTACTAACTGTTGGTAAAAGAGTAGCCCAAGAGTTGATGGTTGGTGGTGCTGACTTCACTCTAGTCTATCACTGCTAAATTAGCCTCCAGATAGCCCTGGAGTTGATGGTAGGTGTTGCTAACTTCACTCTAGTCTATCACTGTTAAATTAGCCTCCAGATAGCCCTGGAGTTGATGGTTGGTGGTGCTGACTTCACTCTAGTCTATCACTGCTAAATTAGCCTCCAGATAGCTCTGGAGTTGGTGGTGGGTGGTGCTAACTTCACTCTAATCTATCAGTGCTAAATTAACCTCCAGATAGCCCTAGTGTTGATGGTGGGTGGTGCTAACTTCACTCAAGTCTATCAATGCTAAATTAATCCTCCAGATAGCCCTAGTGTTGATGGTGGGTGGTGCTAACTTCACTCAAGTCTATCACTGCTAAATTAATCTCCAGATAGCCCTAGTGTTGATGGTGGTTGGTGCTAACTTCACTCAAGTCTATCAATGCTAAATTAATCTCCAGATAGCCCTAGTGTTGATGGTGGTTGATGCTAACTTCACTCAAGTCTATCACTGCTAAATTAGCCTTCAGAGAGTCCTGGAGTAGCTTTGCATAAAATTCAATAACAAGCAAACACTTTACAGCTATTTTTGAATCATTTATATTATCAGTAACATTCCAGTATAGTTATTCAGAATTGTGTTGGCAATTACTTAAAATCAAATACCTTTCCATTACGTTATGAAGCAATAGGCTTTTGCAGTATTAAAACGAATATACAACCTTCATATATTAACCACGTTATATAAAGACCATATGTTGGATATGACATGTATATTTGCCACATATGCAGTGTATTTAGGACTGATCTACAAAATATAACCTGGATATTTACTAGAGTTAAGTACTGTCTAATCAGGATTAATCTATACTACTGTAATGTTTTTTTTGTTGTTGTTGAACATTTTCCTTTGCATTAGTTAG
>NW_013666266.1:252758-257642 GCF_000517525.1 Limulus polyphemus
TTGATGATTTTTATATTCAGGTTACGTAGTTTGGTGATAGTTTCACGGTATGATTGGTTTGTGGGAGTGGATTGGCGAGAGAACATACTTAAAAGGTTATACATGGAATAACAAAGATAAACGTTTAGAGTTACACAACCTCGATTAATCGCCGTGATGAATTCAAATTCGATGACGAGGAACCCACTTTGAGACTAATAATGGCCGGTTTCTGGCGTTGTAAGTCCGCAGACATACCGCTGTGTCACTGAAGTGGGGTTATTAGAATCGACTTGTTTTTGGTTGTGGTTTTGTTCTCTTTCTGTGTGTTTTGCGCCCCAATGTCACAGTGGTATGCCTGCGGACTTACAACGATAGAAATCGGGTTTCGATACCCGTGGTGGGCAGAGCACTGATAGTCAATTGTGTAGCTTTGTGCTTAATTACAAACAAACAAATGGAATGCTATTAAAGGTGCACAAGATAAACAACAAATATTAACATTTATCAGTCAATTTTTAAAGGCCCGTCATGCCAGATGGTTAGGGCGCTTGACTTGCAACCTGAGGATCGCAGGTTCAAATCCCCATACCAAACATGCTCGCCATTTCAGCCGTGAGGCATTATAATGTAACGGTCAATCCCACTATTCGTTGGTAAAAGAGTAGCCCAAAAATTGGCGGTGGGTGGGGATAACTAGCTGCCTTCCCTATAGTTTTTCACTGCTAAATTAGGGACGGCTAGCGCAGATACCTCTCGTGTAGCTTTGCCCGAAATTGAAACCAAACTGTGTGTTTTGGGAGAAAATGTGTTTATTTTAAATAACTTTGTATATTTCAAATTGTTCCAATTTTGTTGCATTTCTTGCACTTTAGGTCCAACTAAATGTACCAAAAATATAAAATAATAATAATAATATATCTTTTTGGTACATTTAGTTTAAGGCTTAAGTGTTGTATTTATTTTTCGGTGCATTTCACTAATATATTTCTGTTTTAATTACATTTGGTTCGCTTTGTTTTTAAGATTTTTCCATTAAAGTTTCAATTCCATACAGTTTACAACAATCTATCTGAATCGTTTCAACTTTAAGTTCATAATATATATCGAGAGTGGTGGTGTAGAAGTAAAAGTGTATGTTGTGATAAAACTGAGCAAAGTCGAAAGTAAACAATTTAGTAGAAAGTCAATGCTTTAACTTTTAAGTGTTTATTGAAATTGGACGAAATATTGCATCTTGGTTACAACTTGCAATACAAGTGATTTGTAAATGTAAGTTAAACGTTTGTATGTTCTACATTAAGTTATAAACAAATTAAAACGTATATGGTAAATATAGTTTATGTTTGATTTTGAAAAGTTATGAGAACAATGCCTATTCTGGAACTACATTCTTTAAAACACTATTACTATAACTTGTGTAAGTGCGAAGGCCACACCTATTGACGTATAGTTATACGTTTATAAAAGCATTAAACTTTTAAAGGTTAACTTAGTATGGTTTTGAATTTTTCAATACACTAAAGAGTTAGCGTTAGTAAATGTAGTTGGTAATATTTGATATTATTACTAATAATACTAATAATAATAGTATAGTGGAATAAGGAGTAGGATAAAGTAAATATAATTTAAATAAATCAGAAATAATAAGGTAATTGTTATGTACATCATAGTATTTTTAATTCGTAATTTATATAGCACTTTGGTAAGACTACATTTGCATTTTGTATTAAAAATCTAAAGCATAGTCATTGGTCCCAGCTATAAAAAGTATAAACTAATAAAGTAAAAGTTATTGTAACTAGTATAGAATCAGAGCTGGGTTAAGTAGTATGCTAAACATGTACAAATCAGAAAGAGGCCCTCAATGGCAACATAATAAATGAGGTTCCTTAAAAGGTGACAAAATTTTCTCAAATTACTACAGCTAAATATTTCCTTTGAAATATACATTTTGAATTAAAGACAACACAAAATATCAATGTACAAAAACAAGTTTTCAATGCTAAGCTAATTCAGTTTTGTAGGCTAGTGTTGTTGCAATGTTCCTTTAATTACTTCATCTTACTGAGTTTATAGTTATTGCAAACTTTTAATTAAATATTTCATGCATAAATTGTGATTAGGGTTGTCTAAACAAATCAAATGCACCCTTGTAATGAAGAAAAGTACATTTTGCATTAATTTAAAGCTAGATTGTCATTGGTTAATAACAGTTGTACAGTTCATTGGTCAGTTATGTTTGTTGTGACAAAAAAAAATTAATATTTATGGCAATTCACTAGCACTTACTGGAAACAGTCAGTCATAACCAATTTTTGAAGTGTCAATAAAAATGTCGGGAATCACATACGGTCGAAACTTTAGATGCGGTAGAAATTATTGATAAATTTGCTGCAGTCAAAGCGTGGAAAGTGTTATTTTGAATCTGCATAATATGTACAGTGAAGTGTACTGCAAAGTGTGATATCACTATACAAGTCATAATACAGTCATGCTGTACATGATATCTGCATAATATGTACAGTGAAGTGTACTGCAAAGTGTGATATCACTATATAAGTCATACAATACAGTCATGCTTTTTAAAAATAGTATTATATAAGTTTGATTTCAACAAGTTCTTATCAAAAGGAAAAAAATCTTATTTTGTAAAGAAACGAATAGATATTTTTGATATATTCTTGTTGAATTGTTTGGGTTTCTCTTTGGATGTTGGGTTCGTGCTTGAGGGTCCCATAATATTTGCTGTTCATGGGGCCTTGTATAGAATCAAGGTAAGTACTACTACTACTACTAGTATGCACTGAGGTCAAACTACTAGATACTTCCAAAAGGTCAGTCAGGTTATTGGACACAATTTATAACATTGTTTTCCTGTTTCAGGTGTTGGAAGATTTACAACTAGAAATGAAGAGAGTAAACAAACAAAGAAACATAAATGAAGAATATTCTAAAACCATCTGATGATAATATTGTGTTCTCTCCCTTTTTTTTTCAACTGTGATACTTGTAAAGTAGAAGAATTGTAACCTTTTGAGAAAAACAAAGAATATAAAGTATATGTGTATTAACTGCTCAGACCGTAACTAGGGGAAATGTTTTCATTTCTAGAAAAATCTTCCATTTGCCTAATTTAATTTCCATGCACCTGTGTTTAATACAGAAAATTAAAAGATCAAGAAAAAAAAAAAGAGACATTATGCCTCCCCCCCAATAATATTGCACAGCCTAGGGCAATTTTAATATACAGTAAATCAAAATTCAGCCCACGAGCCATAATAAGCACTTTTAAGTAGTTGATTTACACCTCAGTAGAGAAAAAAAAAAAATTGCACCATCTCTTTTCATTGCAGATGTGTTCTACACCTTGTCCCCTATAATATCTCATAATTTGGGACAATTTTACATAATTTTTTTAATGCATGGTAAGTTAGCCTATTAGCAATAATAGGCACTTATACAATAGATGATTTTCACAAACAATAAAGAATAAATACCATACCATTTATCCTTCTGAAGATGTGTTCTGCACATATCCACCTGTAATATATCACAGTTTTGAGGAAAAGTTAGTGTAGCTTTTTTAATGCATAATAAGCTGTCAGCCTATTAGCAATAATAGGCACTTATACAATAGATGATTATAATTACTATTCTCAGTGCATTGTATATGTATTCTACATATGTCCTCCTGTAATATCTCGTAATGTGGGGAAATTTTACTGGAGCTTTTTTAATGTAATATAATGCTAAAAACAGTCCTCTGCTTCCATTGGTTGGGAATCTGTAAAATGTTTCAACAAATTCCCGTGATAAGCAACCCAAAGTTTAGACATCCCATTCAGGTATTTAATCTTCCAGTACATTTGGACTGTTGAGTGTAATTACGTTCACCATGTGGAAACAAAGACCATTTATGTAGCTTTATTAACTTAAACTTTGGGTTGCTTATCATGTAACTTTGCTGATATTTTATATTGATTCCCAACCAGGCAACATTGTTGACAAACAAAGGAAGCAGATTAGGTTACATGTTTCAAATACTTTTATTATAAATATGGATTAATTGCATATCGAACATAGAATAAAAGGTAATGATCTTGTTTGGTAAATGCTATAAATGTTACAGTTTGAACACTCGGAAGATATTTCAACATGTGGAACGAAGACTTCTCAAAGTTATCTGATGCTTTTGTGAAAGTAGTTGATTGTAGGATTCACAGACATCAAATAATTGAGGTAAAAAAATGTTTTTAAGCACAATAAAAATGTTTAATTTTTCTTTCAGTAATATACATATAACTTTATCAAATAAAAATTGTTTATATATATATATATATGTATACAATTTTTTCAAATAAACTGTATTGCATCAAAAGCATACAGGTGATCACTCAGAATTCTGACAACATTATAATATAACCTATAATTTATTAATTGTACATGTAGATGTACGCGCCAACAAGTAAGTGAACGCGCCAAAAAAGTTCTAATATAACAATGTAAAATTATACCGTTTCTACAAAAGTACAAAAGGTACCATTTTAAAGTGAAATAGTCTGCAGTTATAGCTCCCAAAAGCATTGGGGATATTCCGTCTATCAGACATAATCAAAACAACAGATGCAGAGCTAGTCAGCATGTAACTGAAAAAAAAAATGGGATTAGGATCTGGGTGCTAGAATTCACAATGTCCCAGATCCCACTGTCACTCACCATCTATAGCCGGTTGTGGGTATGATAGTTATCCCTAAAAAAAACAACATAAAAATAGAAATAAGATATTAAACCACCCTTGATTTCTATCATAGATCATCCAACCTTCTCTTTAGTATATTTACTCAATATTAAATTACGAAATATACAACCTTACTGTACATTTCAAGTAATAATATTTATTTA
>NW_013666266.1:258401-260062 GCF_000517525.1 Limulus polyphemus
TATTATAAACTATAAACCCACCTATATAGTTCTGGTACCCCTTCCTCCTCCCTTTTTAAGGACATGAATTTCAAGTATAACTGGGTAAACTGAGCTAGGCGTAGTTACCTGAAATTTGTCTTTCCGACCCAGAAATACTGAAAGTATTATAAAGTTAACACTAGTCCTCATAATAAGATTTTATATGCTACCGACTTCTCTTATTATTTTAATATTTCAAGTTAGAAATAATTGTACTCAAGTTGTTTGTAAATAATTTACTTTCTAATAATTTATTATAAAATAATTTAAAGACTTTACTAACTTCATAATTATTATAACCATTCTACAGAATTTTATCATTTAACAATTCTATGTTATATACAAGAATTCTAGAAAATTTCCAGGTTATTTTGAGGTTTCTGTACAAATCTGGGTTGGTTTTGTTAACTACAAACCAATATTTTTCACAATACAGCACAGTCTTGATAAGATCCTTTATTTAACAAGGTATAACATTTTTTTCAGGATTTGAAGGATAAAGTGTGGAAAGCAGGTATGTGATAATATATATTCATAACTAGCAGATATGTGAATATATATATATATATATTCATAACTAGGCTTAGTACAACGTATTTACATAATGTTTCTGTTATACAGTGTGGGACTCTCAAGTAAACTGATTTCTCTGCAAGTATTAGATAGGTATAATAATAAAACAACACAATATCGTGTATAGTAACTAGTTAAAAATCACAGTAAACGGAACAAACTGCTAGAAGACAACATGTGGTTTTTCATTAGATAATTATAACATAATTAACATCTTTAAAAAAATCTGCATATTTTACCATGTTAGACGATATTGTAGAAATTTTTATAATTATTCTTCAAAATAGTTTTAGAAGTAAATAATAAAAGGTTTTGTGATGTTACGAAACTGAAAGATATCTCTGCAAAATTGAGTATTATGGAGGGAGTGAAGCCTAGTATTGTTTGTAATTGTATTAGTTTTATGTTGGATTAGTTTGTTTATGTGTTAATATCCAACACTTTGTGTTCATTGAATGCATAAGTGCAATTTAAATGCAACCAGTAAAGAGCACCGTAATAAACTTGTGCTATTCAGCAGTTCAAATTTTGTTAATTTTGATTGAATGTCAAACGGTACAGCTCATGCTTACTGCAGAAGTTTTACAAGTCTAATGGATGTATTTCTTTAGAATCATTCAGACATACAACATTATTGAAAACAAAGTTGTTTTTAGAATATGGAGGTGTTGTACAAAGCTCAGAATGCATCCATGTGATTTGATGTCATGCACAAGTCATAATTGCAGTTGTCATAGTAACTGAACAACATCCATGATTGAATGAGAGTTGAATCATTTGTTGTAAAGTGTATCTATTTTTGTTCATTATAGACAGCAAAAATATTCAATTTTTGACCACAAACCCACACCTTTAAGAGTTTTTATTTCACTAATATCAATCATAAAGTTCAACTTGTGTATCTGTGAAACATTTGATATAAATCATCAAGTTCAACTTGTGTATCTGTGAAACATTTGATATAAATCAAGTTCAACTTGTGTATCTATGAAACATTTGATATAAATCATCAAGTTCAACTTGTGTTATCTGTGAAACATTTGATATAAATCATCAAGTTCAACTTG
>NW_013666266.1:261028-263094 GCF_000517525.1 Limulus polyphemus
GAAACATTTGATATAAATCATCAAGTTCAACTTGTGTATCTGTGAAACATTTGATTTTAATCATAAAGTTCAACTTGTGTATCTATGAAACATTTGATATAAATCATCAAGTTCAACTTGTGTATCTGTGTATAATGCAGGCTAAGCTGTGGGAATCATGTTTATATAGTGCAGGCTTAGCTGTGGGAATCATGTTAACTATAGTGCAGGCTTAGCTGTAAGAATCATGTTTACTATAGTGCAGGCTTAGCTGTAAGAATCATGTTTACTATAGTGCAGGCTTAGCTGTGGGAATCATGTTTACTATAGTGCAGACTTAGCTGTGGGAATCATGTTTACTATAGTGCAGGCTTAGCTGTGGGAATCATGTTTACTATAGTGCAGGCTTAGCTGTGGGAATCATGTTTACTATAGTGCAGGCTTAGCTGTGGGAATTATGTTTACTATAGTGCAGGCTTAGCTGTGGGAATCATGTTTACTATAGTGCAGGCTTAGCTATAAGAATCATGTTTACTATCGGGCAGGCTTAGCTGTGGAAGGCCATGTAATGAATAAATGTGTTGTTGATGCTCCATTTTTCAGTGCATGTAGCAGAATAGAAACAAAATTGCAGAAATTGTTAAATCACGAAAAAATATATTGATTAATATATCATAATATCTTGGAGTCTGTGCTTGTTGTATATTTATACTCTTTCAAAAAGTTCTTCTTAAAGAGTCTTTACTTAGCTCTTTTCTCTTCAACTTATTCACCCCTGCTGATTAAAGAGACCATTGGTGATCAGAGTATTAATATTATTTATTATCGTAATGTTTTGTCAAAATTGTATTAACGTGTGAAATATTGTCATTATTTTTGTCATTGCAGAGAAGAGTAAACTAGTTTGGCATGTCAGGTTAAGATGTATGAAACCATTACTATTTGAAGAGAATTTCAGTGACCAAGCTCCGCAACTCAGAAGCTGGGCAAGAGAAGGAATGTTGTTACCAGATATTCGACAAAAGTAAGAATTCAAATGTTGACTATTTTTATAAATTACATCATCTTTTGTATGTGAAATTAACTAAACAGATGTCTCATTTGATATTTTAGAATAATGAGATTATGTTTCTTTACATAGAAGAAGTATATTTGCAAAAGGCTAATCTTTATTGAACAGTGTCATTCCTGATGGACGTGCTGATGCAGTCGTGAAGGATATAGTGAAGCTTGCTGATTCAGTCGTCTATCATCTTAGTCTCATGTTACAGGTGGGTGATTAAATTAGTCAGTTTACATTACTGGAACATGCTTCCGTGTTTAGGTATATACCTTGAGGTTGTGATGTATCATCATATTGACATACCATGGTCTTAATCATTTACAGTCCGTTATATTTTTTCAAGGACACATAACAACATTAAGTTTTAAAAAATTTCTGACCTCTTCATCCTCAAGTCACTTACAAAATAAATCCATAACTGAAGTTTTCAGATTTAGAACTTTAACATAAATTTTATTAACATTTGTTTTGGATAAAGTAATAAAATTTCAAAGTGATAACCCTAATTTTAAAATTTTGTCCATAATTTTTTTTGTAAGTAGGCGTAGATAAAACTTTTCAACATAGCTACAAATTTGTGGTCTTTGTACTTGTTTGTTGCTTATTTCTAGTTAGTATTGATGACATTAGATCTGTGTATTATATTTATTTCTATTAAATATGAACAGGTTTATTGAAGTGAATCACATAATAAGCACATTTCATGGTTGTGGAAAGATATTAAAATTAGTATAAATGTTGAATACAGATTTTTTCTCTATGAAACATTTACTTATTTTGTGAAATGGATCAGGTAACATAAGAATAAAAGAGAAATACCAATGTGTAGAACCAGCATGTTGAAAACCTGACTTTCAACTCAGTAGTAGCAGGTGTATCGCATAACACCACAATATAAAACCTGACTTTCAACTCAGTAGTAGCAGGTGTATCGCATAACACCACAATATAAAACCTGACTTTCAACTCAGTAGTAGCAGGTGTATCACATAACACCACAATATAAAACCTGACTTTCAACTCA
>NW_013666266.1:263879-265350 GCF_000517525.1 Limulus polyphemus
AATATAAAACCTGACTTTCAACTCAGTAGTAGCAAGTGTATTGCATAACACCACAATATACAACAATGCCACAGTGGGTTTTTATTGTAGTAGAAGCTTTAAATTTACCAAAATCGAATTTAAGAGTTAAAAACATTCAATGGATTTCATGCATTATGTTACAGGTATGTTGATATTTAAAAGTTAATGTTTATGAATGCAAATACAGAAATGACAATTTTTCCAGCACTCAGTTGGAGAGGGTGTTACACTGACTTTGTTAAATATACTAAACTCACAACTGTATCATTACTGAATATTTCAGTAGTGTAACTTTGTAAAATATTTTTCTTTTAATTTTTTCATAAAATGTGTATATATATATATTCTGAATACAGAAAGCTCGTTAATTTCACCTTGTTTAATTAAAAAAACAAACAAATTGCTTTTTTTTTTTCAAACAAAAGCTGTAATCAAAATTGTTTCATCATTTTTTATCTCAAAAACGATCTAAATGAATTAATTGTTGATATTACATTCTTATGATTTAACTTTGAGTTATAAAAACTGATTGATAAAGACTGAAGGTCATGATATATTTTATGTTTCTTATTTCTATTTTATTTTTATCGTTGAAATAATTTATAAACAAAAGATTAACTAATGCAATTTCAATTTTATATTTTGTATTTATTGTTAGAAATGTAAATAAAATGTAAAAATTAGAAACTTATTAGGTTACATAGGAAAACAAGTTAAAAAAATTAAGTTATAAATTTTCTCGGAACATTACGCTCACAAATTACTCATGCATTATTTAATTTGATACTCTTTTTTTATTGTAAATGAGCTATGTTCTTGATGGGTGATTTATTGCCTACTTATTAGTTTGATACAGTTCGAAGAACAAGAAAACAATAAAATTAAATGAAAGCATCGTGAAAATATTAGAGATCTAAAATTTTTGGGACAAATAATTATGATTGTCTGTTACAATCTGCTGTCATTCTAAAAAAAATGTAATTTTGATTTTATCTCATGTCATTCAGCTTTTGCTACAGATGATTTCATTACAGTTAGTATTAAAAATAAGAAAACAAGAGATAAAGGTTTATTTAAAAACTTGAAGTTCCTTTAGCAGCTTATGCAAATAAAATATGAAAAGTGTAAGATGAAAAAAGTATTTTTATTCTTAACGTGAAAATCATCTTGAAATCAAACTATTCAGTCTCAATCAGAGTCGAGACTGATTATAGTAAATTGAATGACAAATGTTTAGTCGAAATACTTTATTAAAAATTCTGATTTTTTTTCTGTACAATTTACTTCTAATGTTTATTAACATTCTACAATATTCTTTGAAGGTAATCTTAAGTGAATTTGGAATTAAAGTGAACATTAACTCTCCAGTGTAGGTGCAGTCCAATGGATCGAACCTCAGGCTTATAAGATTAAAGCATGAAGATGATTTATAAATCGTTAAATGGCCCGG
>NW_013666266.1:266350-279714 GCF_000517525.1 Limulus polyphemus
GTGTGCCAAAACGCGACATTAATTTCTTGACCTAATACTTAATGCTTTGTTAAGATTGGTAATGGATAAATACTTTGTGATGTTTTTGCTTAACAAACACAAGGACTTCTTATCATTTACGTTTTGTAAAAAGAAGAACTTAATGGTTTTATTTTATATTTTTGGTAAAGGATAAATACTTCGTGTTTTGTTCTTGGTAAAATACAATAATTTCATAATTTTTATGTTTGAGAAATATAAAAGACTTAATGGTGTTTTTATGAATAGTATAGAACAAGGAATACAAGTTTTTACGAATTCATTCCTTACTACTGGGTTTGTGCCCGGCATGGCCAGGTGGATAAGGCGCTCGACTCACAATCTGAGGGTCGCGGGTTCGAATCCCACCAAACATGCTCGCCCTTTCAGCCGTGGAGGTGTTATAATGTGACGGTCAATCCCACTATTCGTTGGTAAAAGAGTAGCCCAAGAGTTGGCGGTGGGTGGTGATGACTAGCTGCCTTCCCTCTAGTCTTACACTGCTAAATTAGGGACGGCTAGCGCAGATAGCCCTCGTGTAGCTTTGTGCGAAATTCCAAAAAACAAACAAACAATTCATTAAAACAAGTTGACTGTGTAATTTCTTTTTCAGAGTCTTGCTATTTTATCTGAGCATTGTGAATTTGGGAAGAAACTCTTCAGACAGTATTTAAAACATTGTAGAGAAGCTAGTAATTACTGTACTCTGGATGGAGCTGTGAATTTTATTAGAAATGATGAGTTTTATCAAATAATTTGGTAAGTATTAATAGTATAAGTGGCATACATATTTTCTACTTACTATAATATAGGAACAATTTATTTGTATCCAAACTTTTGCCCCCCCCCCCCCCCCAGTGGCACAGCAGTATGTCTGCGGACTTACAATGCTAGAAACCGGGTTTCGATACCCGTGCTGATCAGAGCTCAGATAGCCCATTATGTAGCTTTGTGCTTAATTCCAAACAAACCAAACTTTTGAAAGTGTCATTTGGTACATATTTAAAATCTCCATGGCTGTGACATTGATGAAACAAGACATATCTTGTTTTATACAATTAACCCTTTCATTATGGCCTTTTACAGTGTTACATTCAAAATTTAACAACTTTATTATCAAAGTATGTCATGAAATTTGACAAGAAAACATAGTTTAGAACTCAGACTTTTATATACTATCTAAGTTTTAACTTCGTAATTTCAAAAAGAAACATTTTAGAAATTCCCACTTTTAATTTTTGTGTGTCATGTGACACAAAAGAAATGTGATTTCTCTAATTTAGAATTTTTTAACTTCAGAAATAGGCTGCCACAATTTCCAATCATTTAGAAACACAAACTGTACGTATGCAAGAATCTAAAATTTACACATTTTATGTTTTTGATTTTTTGAAATATCAATAATTTGGTTAAGCCTACCAGAGAAACCCCTACTCTTACCCTCTGACTTTCAAAATTGTTTGTTAATCAACTTTACATGACTAATGTACGCGTTTATTACTAATAGGTTTTCTTCTACGTGAGTCCATTTCTCATCGTCTCGATTATTAGATGTCTCTAGTTCCATCCTCTTCATAGTGCTGCTCTAAAAAGTTATCAGAATGTTTTGAACCTGTTTATAGGTTATTTAGAAAGTTGACTAAATTATAGTAGTTTTGGGACATTCTATTCAAGTGGCTGATATCGTTTTTGTGTTCTAAAAACGCATACGTGGAAACTACCCAAATTTACGAGGCATAGGGAAGAACATTTTATTTCCACATGAGTGTAAGCCACTTTAATAGTGGAGTTAGTACTATAAATCTTTGTTTTTATATATATATATTATCTATTTTTATATTTTGTAGCAAAAGTTACTAAAATGTAAACATTAGAAAAGTATAAAAAATAACTTTTTAACCTATAGTACTTCAATTTGTATTAGGTATAGATATTATTGACCACATTTCGTAACATAGTTTAACATCGCTTGAACTTAAGTTTTTGAGTTGACTGTTACTTAGAGGTGCCGGCTACAAGTTAAAAGATTTAAGGTTTGAAACATACTGGCACTGAACTTGCTCCACATTTTCAGCTCTGCGTGTGTTATGTGAATTCTGTTATTCACTTCAGAGGACCCAACAATGCATTTGTAGTAGTGTGTGTTTCTGACTGGCTGCTCTTCTGTTGGTCAGTAGTTCAAAATAAGGGATGGCTATATTTGAACCTAGGGGTCTCTGACTTGGTCATTTTAGCTCATGTGCACATATAGTGTCATTCATTTAAAAATTGCAATTCTAAATTTGCATCTTTTTCTATGATTGAACATGTTTCAAAGTTAGTTTTCCATTTGTAAATTGTTTACGTCCAAAGGAGAGAAATGTCAGCAGACTGGTTTTTTCTTGTCATCTAAAACATAAGTCAAGATTAATTTTTCTGATTGGATAGTTATATACTAAGATTTATCTTTTTCTTTTTATTATATTATTTTTCTTCTAATGTGTAAATACTCTTAAAATTATGCATTCAACTGTTATTGTTCAAGACTTGTGTGACCATAATACCACATGACGTTATTCAGTTACAAAAAAAAAATCTATCAAATCTGATTAAGGTGCCTGAAATGGTCCATATTCTACACATGTGCCCCATGTGGACTTACAACACTAGAAACCAGGTTTCAATACCCATGGTAGGCAGAGCACAGGTAGCTTTGTGCTTAATTACAAATAAACAAACAATCTGTACATGTTTTTTAGGTTTGTATTGTAAGCTTGTTTTTTTTCCTTTTTTAATAGTGAATGTATAGACATTTATTCCGAGAGCAGAAAAAAGATGGTAACAGCAGCATTTTTGATTACCTGTGAAATATGTAAGTGTTACTCATCTAGGAATGACTTGCTTTATATTTTGAAGTTATCCACGGGTAAATTTTACTTGATTTTTTAGACATTATAGTTTTTGTTATATTGTTTGTAAAATATAAGCATTTCTTGTTTTATAAGATTTTTTTTTTTCGCAATAACTGCATATTGTAACAAATGTGTTTGGTATTTACTCATTTTGTCCAAATGTGTATGTATTGCTGGCCAACCTAATGAAACATCATTACAGCGTTATAGTGATGAGATTGTTAGATTATATTATTTCAAGATATTGATATATGTATATTTTTGTACAAAGTGGTCACAATAAATATAAATCAATACAGAAGGTTGAGTATGTTCTAAAACATTTTTAAATATACAAATCAGCAAGTCACATAACCATACTCAATAAAAGTTGTGATGGAATGGCATGTACAAAACTGTATTTTAATATTCTTTGATGTTTCATATATAAAGTGATGCCATAATATATTGATTGCTTTTGGAGAGGGTATGTAGCAGCTCTTTTTCCAGTGCAAAATATTCATGCACTCAGATCATGAAAATGTTTTCAAGTCAGGTATATTGAATATCCAAGATAGGGAGGCCTTTTGTATTTAATGGCATTGGAAAACAAAGGAATATGGATCAGTTTGGGGTACCAGTTTGTAATCCATCATGACTTTCTGTCTGGAAGAACTTGTTGTGGTTTGGTTGAGTTGGAGGCACTGAGACTGAAGCAACCAGTTCCAAGCAACATTTTCATCTCAATTTACTTGTATTTTTTAAATGCTTATATCATTATGACTAACTTTAAATGATTGATACTATTATTAGCCTGGTCATATGGACATAAACGCTCTAAGCATAGTTTAAAATGAAATAAATATTTTTGTGCCAACTGTTAAGCTAATCAGGCTGGCACTGCCTGTATAAAGATGATCTGGATTGTTCATCGAAATAGTATTTTAAATATCTCCTCAATAGGTTATCAGAACTTTACAACACTATACAGTGTTTCATTTTATAACAATATCTATGTAATGACTGAGTCACAAGTTCTGGTAATGTCTGTAAATATCATAACAAAAAAGTTTGAATTTCTTGTTCTTCTTTCTTCTGCTTCTTTTTTTATTATTACATGATAACTCAAAAACCAAAACAATGGTGTCAACCAATTTTACTGAGGTGACATAGTTTCAAACAGAATATCAGCTTTTATAAGTATTATTAATTAGTTGTAATTAAATAAAAAAAACACACACAATTCTGGTGTAAATGATGTTATCATTACTCCTTGAAGCTAGCTTTCTTACAGAAATTTGGTGTTACTTTAAAAAGCTTAAGTACAGAGTGAAACAGGAATTATCAGCCAATGATAGATAAACAATAAATATTACAGTTGGAACTTCATTGTATTTATAACCAAGTTCTAAATACAACCTTCCTATATCTACTGAAACACTGCATTAAAAAAAAGCAAACAAGTAAAGTAAAAACTTATCCAAAAAAAGAAGTAAATGTAGGGATGACTAATATCAAGCCTTCAAAAACAATGCAAACAAGATAATAGGGATGACATTTGCATCGACTGTACATAACAGTACAGGCAAGAATTAACGTACAACAATATGTATAACTATTCAATCACAACTGAGTTTAATTTATCCTATTTTTGTTTGTTAACATTCTACCATTAATTTCTGGATAAATTTAGGTGGTGGTCCAGACCTTCTGGGCTTCTCTCTTAAATCTTTTTAAATCATGTGCCCCCTCCCCAAACAACAAACAAACATAATAGCAATATTTTGTGACAGTCAGTGTCATCTTTAATTTCAAGTAATTGACTGTTGGAATTATTGAAAACAGTAATTATCAGAAACACTAATTTTGAATAGTTGATTTTTTTTATGGCATTAATTGTAATCTTAATGTAATTGTCATTCATAGGTAATTGATTAAATTTCTAAATAAAATACAGTTCCTGAAATAAGTCATTTTATTTTAGAAAAAAATAGCATATGGGCATTGCAAATGAAAATAGTAAAAGGAAAGATCCAGTAAAGATGAAGTAGCCAATAGAAATTTGTGGATTTAAAAAATGGATTTAATAGGCGAAACAAGAAAGTTATTCTGGCCTTCCAGAAATGTTTTAAAACAGAATTTCATGTTTTTTTTAAAGAAATTAAAAGTTTCTGTGCAAATTTTTATTTGAATTTTATTTTATCTTAAAATATTAGGAACTGTGTATTGTAAAAAGCATTAGAAAACATAAAAACAATCCTATTTTTGAATAAAATAATAACAATTATGGCTCAGCGGTATGTCTGCTGACTTACAATGCAAGAATCTGGGTTTGGATACCCGTGGTGGGCAGAGCACAGATAGTCCATTGTGTAGCTTTGTGCTTAATTACAAACAAACAGTTTGAAATGAATAACCACCTAGTGGAATGATTTTTTTGTTTGAAGAGTTTATGTAAACAGATATTTATCATGTTATTTGTATGCTCTTAATTTCATTATTTTGTCACTTACACTGTTTTTTTTAGTTCATTTAAGCTATTCCAATATTCCTTATGGAACGTTAGAAGAAGAATTTGAAATAATATCATGGGGAAATGAGGTAAGGACTTTGTCCCCTGACTTTATGCTATGTGGCAGGTGCACAAATGGCTCTAGGGCAAAATTGTACAATTGAATTAACCCTATGGTTCTAGGCACTATTTTTAAATTCCTTTCTGTGTATGGTACTGTGTTACGTTGAACATTTAATTAAACCACTTTACGCTAAATATGTGTCAATTAAATTAACATTATAATGTGTGCTATAATTTGAATTTTTGTGTTATATAAGTTTTAATCATTTTATTTCAAAGGAAACCTTTAAAAAAATTACTTAAACTACAGTTTTTGTGTCATGTGATCCACGCTTTGAAAACTCTCGACTTTAGCAGTGGTTCACATAAGCTGGCAATGTACATGAGTGTGTAGATGCTAAGTATTTGTGTTTGACCTATTTGACATGTGATATCCAAAGTCTGTAGCTGCTTTGTCTGGGAAACAGATATAAGTTTTTCAACCCTTTCTCACCTTCTGTACTTTGCCTTAAGATATACAACATACATGTAGTTAATTGACACAAGTTTGTATAATCATTAGAAAGAGCTCAGTATACAATGTACTCAACCAACTGTTAATTTGAAATTGGAATGCAGTTTTCATAGTGAAGTAGATGTAACTGCCATTAGTATTGTTGTCTGCTTGATAGACTATAGCACTTACGGTGGTTTCTTACCTACAGTTAGAGAGAGTTACATTGTATTTAGGTCTTACTTTTATATTTTACTTAATTATATATTATGTGTATTTTAAAAATCATGCTTCAACGGTTTGATGATTTTTTATAAGTTTAATTTGTCACTTGGATTGTGAAAAATTATAAACAAAATGACATGTATAAGTGACATCTTGTTTTGGCAATGCATCTCTATGGGAGGCTGCCAAAATTCCTTCACAAAGCCCTCCAGGCATCAGTTGATTTATTGACATAAATGATTATGGACAAAGAATTAAAAATAAACTATAAGTTAAAAAATAGAGATGTGAAATTACACGTACAAGAAAAATACAACTATTTTAGTGGATTTCTATGAAGAGTTGAAAGTTATGTACATATTTCCATGTGTTAATTTTAAACATTTCATTGCACTATGTTGATAATAATAGATAGATTTAGTGATGTAGCAGAGAAAATGGAAAATGAAATATAGATATTTACATTAAAAAAACTTTTGATATTCATTTATGAGGTTCTAGAAACTATACAAATGAAATGTCAAACCTCTAAGTATTAAAATAGTATTTTAATACTTCATATAAAAATCACCTTGCTGGTAAACTATTAAGAGTGAAAGTGAAGAAAACTACATTAAATAATGAATATTTTATTAGAAATAATAGAAAAAAATCAAAATTAAATGTTATTTTTCTGAGACTACATACTTTTAGGAACATTCTTGTCATATTTTAAACAGTTTCATCTTCTAGTTTTATTTTTGGAATGAAGTACGATAAGAGTGAAGTTCCCTTCTAATAAAATTAGAAGCTGGAAAAACGCACGTCAACCTGGATCCTGTAACCAGTGCAAAGTGGTTTTATTGATTTTAACTGACTTCTGTTTCACAACCTCAAGTGTTGTGGTGTTATGTAAATTGCCTATATGTAAGTTTTGTAATAGGTTAGTGATCTAAACATGTAAAGAAAGCTCTTTTCTCCATTATTTTCACCTGTATGTGCTACTATGGCTTTCAGTTCAGCAGAGATTTTCATAGAAGTCAGAATAATTAGTGTTTATTCTTTAATTCACTTTGCAGTTATCGCTTTAACTCTATATATTCATGGAGAAATTTTTAGGGAAAATAATTCATTAAAAATTTTGATTTTTTTTTGTCTACAGATGACTTAATTCTTACTGAAAGCTTGTGGAATTTTGTGAAGATACACAGAATGTAGTAGAAATTACAGTATTTAAACTATAAAGGTCAATTTGGGGCCACAAACTTGACTGGTTCATCTAGTACTCTGCTTTTCCCCAATAAAGGTGCTTTCTAATATATATATATAGGCTTTATGAGGTAAAACTGGGAGATGTTCAGATGTGTACAATCTAGGATTGTTTTTATGCCTAAAAGCAGTAACAGTAATGTTATTTGATTAATCTTTAAAAATATTTCTTAATTTGTTTGTCTTAACCTTACGATGCAGTCCTGAAATACTTTACACTGTTCCAGTGGTCGGGTCTAGAATACCTGTGCAAGCAATATTGTATATTTGCTCAATAAAAGATGACTCCTACAGAAATATTTGTCATGAAATTATAGAGAAATAGAATGAGGTTCTTGGCAACATATTCATTTATAATAGAATTATTGCACAACAAAAATTGTACCAGGTCTCTTGGACCCATGACTGCAATCTATGGTTAATACTAAGATCACCAATGCGGTCTGTTGTTCCAATTGCAAGGTGATCAATTATTGTTTTTACAATAACCTAATAGTGTGTTTTTATTTACTTTTGTTTTAGGCTTTGGAACTGAAAAATAAGGGCAATGAAGAGTATAGAGATAACCAGTTTTCCCAAGCAGTTGCATCTTATACTAAAACTATAAAAATGAGGTAGGTATGCATTATGATTAAATGTTTTCAATTATTCATTTCTTATAGACCAGATATATAAAAACCTATTGATCATTAAGAACAAAGACTTTATTTTAACTTCTTGATTTCAGAAGGTAGAAACTACTTTTAAAATTAATGAGGTAACTTGACTGTTATTTATTTCTTATATACCAGATCTTTGATTTGTAGTAAAAGATTTTAGACTTTATATAATCAGTATATTTTGTGACATGAAGTTTTTCCTTTTTATTACATTTTGTTGTGAGATTATTGACTGCTTTCCCAAAAAATGTATTTAAGGCTTATGAAAACATAAGTTATTCAGATCCCTGGATTTTGAAATTTGAAGTAGACTTAAAATGCTGTTATTCTTTATTTTACTTGTGTTCTAAATGTTGAGCATTAAATATGTAAAAATGTATTTAAGGCTTATGAAAACATAAGTTATTCAGATCCCTGGATTTTGAAATTTGAAGTAGACTTAAAATGCTGTTATTCTTTATTTTACTTGTGTTCTAAATGTTGAGCATTAAATATGATTTGTTCTACCACTTTGCTTCAAACACTAATGTCAGAAAAATTGTAAATTAACTCCTTATGTACAGTGTTAAAACCTTTTAATAGATGTGAATTTTTCGTAACATTTGTGTGTTTAATCATGCATTGCACTTTAGTCGTTATAATAGAATCCTCTACTCGAACCGGGCAATGGCATATCTCAAACTTCATAAGTGGAATGAAGCTGAGCTGGACAGCCGAAGAGTTGTTATTCTTAAGCCTGACTGGTGTAAAGTAAGTCTTGTTAGTAAAGTGAGACATAAGTTGAACAAAAAAGTTTCATTTGTTTCTCCCCCCACCTTTTATTTTTTATTAAAGAGAAGTAATCCAATTCAATGCATTTTATGAGCTCTGCATTTTATGGTTTTATTATTAAAGTTCGGAGTAATCATGAAATTCTGCTTTTCAGTTATAAAATGATTATATACACTTTAATTCCTTTAGTTTGTTTATAATATTTTCATTCTTATTTAAGGGCTATTATCGACTAGCTCAGGCACTGGAAGGACAGACTGAATACCATTTGGCTCATTCTGTTTGTTTTTTTGGGATGAAACAAAGCAATAATACAGATTTACTCGGACTAGAAAAGCAATTGATTAGGCTGTGTAAGTTCACAAATACTACAGTGGTGACTCCTGCACATTACTGACATTGTATGTCTATTGTAGCCAAACATAACAGATAAATAGTTAAGAAAAGCAAATCATTATTAAGTTTGCATTTTGAAGATATTAAAAAGGTGTTTATATATCATTTTTTGATTTATTTTAGCTCATAAATGATTCTTTTTTTACAATTATAAACAAGTAATTTGATCACTGACAGAATATTGTTTTAAGCTAAAATTGTAGCAAAATATCATATCATTATCAAAAATAAATATCATTGTAAAATTAGGAAAAAGTTATATCCTTTCGTTGGGATAACTATTAAATATTGAGTTGGAAATAAATCTGATATGTAATAATTTTTTTCTTTTTTATTTCAGGTTTGCAAAATAATGGTCCATGTAACAATAAAAAAATAAATAATGGAAGGTAAGTTAATATTTCTACTTTCATTCTATATTTCCCAAATTATTTGTGCAATTGAATGATGCTGTTTGAACAAAAATGTAAAAAAAAGTCTGAAAATCTCAATGTGACTATACTATCAAAACAAATGACTGAAAAAATCCCTAATAAATATATCATATTGAGTTAATATCTGCATCTATTACCTACCTTTATAATTAAAGTGTTGGCCAAATGTATCCTATTTTGTTGGATAAATTAAAAGGTGTTAATAATCAAATGATTTGCACTCAAAAAAAAAAATTAACAACTATAGAAGATACTATAATATCAATAACAAATATTAAGAATGAAAACAGTAGTTGCATGAGTTTAATTTGGGGATATTTGAGTTTATATTTGCAATTCAAAACAGAATGAAACTCATTCCACAATTGAGGAGCTATGGGTAAATTGTAAAGTTTGACATTTTGTGTTTTCCATTAAAGTACTGTTTGGAACCTTCAGTTTTAAACAATTTTTTTAGTGCTTGAGTTTTTTTTTTCTTCTGTATATTCTTATATACTTATTTATGCAGAAATCTTTTCAAACAAGAAGAGAGACCATGAGGCCAATTTTTCTTACACATGGCTGCTGTTGAGTAAACTAAGCAGGTTTGCCCCCAAGTGGCTGAGCGATATGTCTGTGGACTTAGAACGCTAAATAACAGATTTTAATACTCGAGGTGGGCACAGCACAGATAGCTCATTGCATAGCTTTGTGCTTAACTGTAAACAAACAAAGTAAGTTCTGCCAAACTATGTTTAGTTATTTATGACTACAAGGTTTAGTTATTGATGACTACGAGGTTTAGTTATTGTTTACTACAAGATTTAGTTATCTGTTACAAAGTTTAGTTACCATTTAGTATGAGCTTTAGTTACTGTTCGCTACAAGAATTAGTTATTTTTCACTACAAGGTTTAGTTACTGTTCAATACAAGGTTTAGTTATTGTTCACTACAAGAATTAGTTATTTTTCACTACAAGGTTTAGTTACTGTTCAATACAAGGTTTAGTTATTGTTCACTACGAGGTTTAGTTATTGTTCACTACGAGGTTTAGTTATTTTTGACTACAAGGTTTGGTTACTGTTCAATACAAGGTTTAGTTATTGTTCACTACAGGGTTTACTTATTTTTGACTACAAGGTTTAGTTATTGTTCAATACAAGGTTTAGTTATTGTTCATTACAAGGTTTAGTTACTGTTCAATACAAGGTTCAGTTATTGTTCACTACAAGGTTTAGTTATTGTTCACTACAAGGTTTAGTTACTGTTCACTACAAGGTTTAGTTATTGTTCACTACAAGGTTCAGTTATTGTTCACTACACAGCTGAGTCATTGTTCACTACACAGATGTGTCATTGTTCACTACACAGATGTGTCATTGTTCACTACACAGCTGAGTCATTGTTCACTACACAGATGTGTCATTGTTCACTACACAGATGTGTCATTGTTCACTACACAGCTGAGTCATTGTTCACTACACAGCTGAGTCATTGTTCACTACACAGATGTGTCATTGTTCACTACACAGATGTGTCATTGTTCACTACACAACTGAGTCATTGTTCACTACACAGCTGTTTCAAGTCCGTTACTTCAAAATTAGGATGGCTAGTTCATTATAGCCATTGTATAGCTTTGAGAAAAATTCATTAAACAAACATGTTACATTTTTCCCTCTATCCAACAGGAAAACATTTTGAATTTTGCATTATCGTTGCTTGTTTATCGTTTAATATTCATCCTTGTATCTTTTCAGATATAATAGAGAATTTGCACAGTTTGTGAAAGAAAAAGATAAAACAAAACATGATGTGAGTGTATTTTATTTAGAATTTCAGTCTTTGGTAAAGTTTCTGTGTAATTAATTTTTCTTCCAGAAGTTTGGAATTGCATAAAAAGCTCTCTTAATTTGGGGGATTGAAGTAGTATAGTTTATTATATTTTAATATAGTTTAATAATGTATCAGTCTTTTGTGTGTTTCTTCTATTAAAATAATGAAATATAGAATGAATTTTACTATAATAATAAGTTATTAAATGTATTTTGAGAAATTAAATATATTAATATATTTTGGATAAAGCTTGTTGGATTTTATGGATCCGGTTACACCTAGATCAGAGCATTATGTATTGCTCTGTTTTCACAATTATACTTTTGCAATTTAGTGTTTTATACGGAACAGTGTTTTTGTTTAATAGGATGTTCCAGAACTTGTTCCTGATTCTTCCGATTCAGATGAAGAAACTTTCAATCATAATCAATTTACACGTAATGAGGTATAAAAACTTTACTTTTAATTATGGTTAAGAAAGGATATTACAGCTTTCGTTGAATCTTAATTTTCTTCTGTTAGAACGGTGCTTTTTTCATTTGTGTTTGTCACAGTTTACAAACTTCTTTTTGTTTGTTTATATATATATCTTGAAAATTAAGTTTAATTTTTATATGTAAATGTATTGAATTTTGATTTCTTTTTTCAGTTTCAAAACAATTTCGTTTATGCTCCATATTTCATTTAATTTTAATCTTCATTACATTTTAATCGTGTGTTATGTTTTTACCTTTTAAAAAAAAAGCCTAATATCATACAGTCTATAGTTAAAAAGAGACCATTGGGTTCTTCAAGGCTGTCTTTGTATACCTATCTTTAGGGAAAGTAAAACTAAACCCATGTTTTATTTTACAGAAAATTTTTGATTAACCTCTTTTAAACCCTTCATTCCATAAAGCAGGCCCGGCATGGCCAGGTGGTTAGGGTGCTCGACTCCCAAACTGCAGGTTGCAGGTTCGATTCCCAGTCCCAACAACTTGCTTGCCTTTCAGCTGTGGGGGCATTATAATGTGATGTTCAATTCCACTATTCATTGGTAAAAGAGTAGCCCAAGAGTTGGCGGTGGGTGGTGATGACTAGCTGCCTTCCCTCTAGTCTTACACTGCAAAATTAGGGACGGCTAGTGCAGATAGCTCTTGTGTAGCTTTGCACGAAATTCAAAACAAACAAACAAACCATAAAGCAGTTTCTCTGTTAGAAAAATAAAGCTGTCTTATCTTCGAGAAATCATGCAGACAAACACACACACAGGGATGAAAACGTAACCTGTATCGCCTTCGGTGGCAGAAGTAAAAATGTGTTATGAGGATATGGGTGGATTGATATTGAAAATTAATTTTGGAGTTCAAAGCTGTGTTCAGAGAGAGAGAGAGAAATATTTATTACTATAACTGTAATACCCAGTGTCTTGAAATTGAGGTTTCTAATGTAAAATATTAAATTTTTGCCTTTTTTTAATCTACAAAATGAAACCTTAAATCAATGGAGAGCTCTGCTCCCCCCCATCAATCTGAGATGTAGTTTTTTCTGTCCTCCCAAAACTATATACCTTCTTATCCCCCTCTCCAAATAGAATAACAAAAAACCACTGCTTTTAATCACCTGTAACAGACAGTTCAATTATTTTTGCAACTCTGACTTTCTCATCTTAGTTGTTTAAAAGTTTTATTGCACAAATTTATAAATATGCCAGAAACAGAATATAATTGTATTTGGATTTTTAAAATAAAAAAACAACTGAATGGAAAGAGATATATAATATGTACAGTTTCCTCTCACTGACGTTCTGTTCACAGAAACATGAAAATTATCATAGATTTATTTAAATTATTAATATAAAAAAAAGATTAAAACACTGA
>NW_013666266.1:280178-291119 GCF_000517525.1 Limulus polyphemus
TATAGGGTTAGGAGTCTCTTGAGGACATTAAAGCTAGTGTAAATATGTTGTATAGGGTTAGGAGTCTCTTGAGGACATTAAAGCTAGTGTAAATATGTTGTATAAGGGTAGTAGTCTCTTGAGGACATTAAAGCTTGTGTAAGTATGTTGTATAGGGTTAGGAGTCTCTTGAGGACATTAAAGCTAGTGTAAATATGTTGTATAGGGTTAGGAGTCTCTTGAGGATATTAAAGCTAGTGTAAATATGTTGTATAGGGTTAGGAGTCTCTTGAGGATATTAAAGCTAGTGTAAATATGTTGTATAGGGTTAGGAGTCTTCTGAGGACATTAAAATTAATGTAAATATGTTGTATAAGGGTTAGAGTCTGTTGAGGACATTAAAATTAATGTAAGTATGTTGTATAAGGGTTAGAGTCTGTTGAGGATATTAAAATTAATGTAAATATGTTGTATAAGGGTTAGAGTACGTTGAGAACATTAAAGTTAATGTAAATATGTTGTATAAGGGTTAGAGTCTGTTGAGGACATTAAAATTAATGTAAACATGTTGTATAAGGGTTAGAGTCTGTCATCTGTTATAATCATGAGATAATTAAAGCTAAGATTAAAACCTAAAAAAAAATTACTTAGTTAAACCAGGTTTTTAAAATCAAACATTTTTGGCATAGCTTTTCATGCCCAGTGAGTCACAATTAAAAGTTGAATTGATTTTGAAGCCTTTTACACAGTTTAGATGGAAGAAAGAGAAAACCAAAACAGATAAGGTATATTATTTGATATTTGATAAGTTTTTCTCTTAGAATCATCCAGTAAATATGACAGAAAATCAAAAATACTTTTGTTTTTAAACCTACAAGTATGAGCTGGCTAAAAATAGATCCTTACATAATGCACTTCCATGGTTGGTAGCTATAATGATGAATAGGCTAGATACAATGGATGGAGGTGGGAGCTTAACCCTCTGGTACTATTGTGAGATAGTCTGGATTCTTAATTTGTTGGTTCATATTTCAAATTCGCTTATTTAGGCTTGTTTAGTGTAAGGAAAGAATTAATGTTTTACTTGAGTATGTAGGAGACTTTTATAGCAACAGTTAGTGCTACCTCATATGGGAAACTCTCAATCAACTAAATGTTCTGACAGTTGATAACTACAGAATTAGATATTGTCTTCAAAATATTGATTAAATTTTCCTAAGACATAAATTTTAATATTATCTGGCAGCCATGTATTGTCTCACCTAGCGAAGAAATGTTGTCAAAGTGTATTGAACAGATTAGTTACATCTCAGTGTTGAAAGATTAAGAATAACTTCTTAAGAAAAAATATTAATTTTTTGGAAAGAAATTATAGTAAAAATATTAGAAAAAAAAACAACACTTTTGTCTTGATTATTTTTATACTGTAGAAAAATAGAAGGAATATTGTATCGAGTATGTCCTTTAAACAATCCGTAAAAGCTGGTTCTGAAGCATTTCTTCAGGGATGTGTTCGTAGTGCAATTTCTTATTATCAAGAAGCACTTTCAACAGTTTCCAAAGTTTTTTCCATAGAGGTGAGAAATGATTTTTTACTCCTGGACCAATAACATTATATATATATATATAGTGTTCATAGCTATTCTGTTCTGATAAAAACTTATATTTCTTTTTTGTCACTAGAAAATTAATAAATAAATCTTATTGTTCTCTTTAAATCATTTCTGACAGTTGAATATGACATATGTTTTTTTTCTTTCTCTTGTTTTTTTTTTTTAACTTCAGGTTATTGAATTCCATCTGATAAATTTATTATTAAATAATTAAAATGATTACTGTTCTAAACAGTATTTCAGAATTATAATTATTACTAGGTTCTAGTTGTTACATTTTTTATCAAAATGTGTTTGTTATAAAACAATTATTGATTAGAAGAATTTGGATAACCAACAAACACTGGTTAAAATGTATTTTTTGGGGTGTAAAGTCGTTGGATCACGAAATTTAGATAATCAATAAATAAGCTTATTGAAGCATTCGTTGTTGTATAGAGTTTTGGATAAAGGAACTGGGATAACCAACAACCAATGTGATCAAAATGTGTGTTTGTTGTTGTGTCCAGTCGTTAGATGATGTAATTTGGATAATTAATAAACAAGCCATTTAAAATGTATGTTTGTTGTTCTGAAGGGTCATTGGATCAAGAAACTTGCATAGCCAACAAACAAGTTGATCAAAACGGTGCTCACCCACCATATTTGCCATTTTGCCAAAAACTAATATTAGGCTAATACAGTAAAAATAAAACCAACATGATGAAGTTTCTGATTAAAGTAAACCCTAAAACCTTCCTTTTATTGGCTGTGTTTACTTACAGTTCATGGTAAATAACTTTGACTTGAATGTACCATTAGTAAAGTGATTCCTGCTTATAGTGGTCATGATCAATACTGTATAAAGTGCATGTTGTACACCATTAACATAGAATACAGTGGCTGCCTTATACCAGTGTGTAATTAACTTGAAGAATAATAATGCATGGAGATGGCTGGAATGGGTAATGAAGAAAAACTTTAATAAAAGTTTAACATAACAGCAAATGTACAATGTTTCGACAAGATTTTGTACATTTGCTGTTATGTTAAACTTATATTAAAGTTTTTCTTTATTACCTATTCAAGCCGTCTCCAATTATTATTAGTCTCAAGGTGGGTTCCTCGTCATCGAATCTAACTTGAAGAATGTTACATGTTCTCATAAGACTATAGACTGTCTTATTCTGGAAAGGTAAAACTAGTGCTGTTCATTGTTGCTGTAACACAAGACTACTACATGTCATTGTCTTACTACAGGTATACTTACTGCTGTTCGTTATTGCTGTAACACAAGACTACTACATATCATTGTCTTACTACAGGTTTAATTCTGTTTATTGTTACTTTAACACAAGACAACTACATATCATTGTCTTACTACAGGTATACTTACTGCTGTTCATTGTTGCTGTAACACAAGACAACTACATATCATTGTCTTACTACAAGTATACTTACTGCTGTTCACTGTTGCTGTAACATGATAATACAAGGACTTACGTACTGTTTTATACAGAGGTAGACTGACATTGTATTTAATCATTGGAAATTCACTTACTGTAAATAGTATCGTTTGAACCATTAAGGTCAACCCATGCTACACGAATGACAGGGAGGCGTCACATTGTTAATTTTTATAGTTTAGGAACAGTTGTTAATTTTCAATTTTATAAATTTAGAGTACTGTACTAGTAGGCCTTATTTTGAGTGTAGTGGCAAATCAGGAAAGACCAGAATGGCCTCTGTGGCCAATCTATTGCTAGTGGTTATTGTATTAATAAGTGCTTAATTTTCCTTTAGGATTTCAATTTGAAGGAGATTGATATTGTTGTTTTAAAATATGCTTCAGGAATGGCTAATATGGAATATGGACAAATGGAGGTAGGAATTTCAAGATTGTACTTGTGAAAAGATTTTTGAAGATAAAAACTATGGTATAATAAAATCTAACCGAAAACACCCTAGGTGTGGAAAAAATGTGTGGCCAAAAAAGGATTGAGCGTGTGACTTAAAGGAATGAAATCAAAATTGATGGCCATATTAGTAGCTACACTTATAGCATTGAAAAGAATTTTACAACAAATATTCATTTGTTAGTTAGCCAGGCTGTGTTATTTGTTCAACTTGGTGCATGATTGTGGGTAAAACAAAATATGTGGCCTGGCTAACTAATGAATGAATATTTGCTGTTAAATTCATATCAGTGCTATAAGTGTAGCTACCAGTATGGCTATCAATTTTGATTTCATTCCTTTAAGTCACACGCTCAATCCTTTTTTGGCTGCACCTTTTTTTTCACACCTAAGGTGTTTTTTATTAGATGTCATGACTTTTTGTCAATACACACCAACAAACCAGAGCAAGTAAGAAAGTGACACTCGATAGTAACCAACATTAGCTTTATGATGGCAGCCCTATTATAACAGACTTATACTTTACAGAACCAACCATATTCTTTATAACATATGGTGATAGTTTTTCCTCTCTAAATCAGTGTTAATAACTTCCTTTATAGTAACACCATGGAATCTATATTAACAGTTTCTTGTCATTTTCCACATGTACTCAGTGCAGCTGTATCAAGCATCATTATTTACGCTGATTGTTTAAGCTAATATCACATAATGCTAGACACTCTTTAATTAGGAAAATTTCATAATTTATTTTTAAAAGTTGGCAATGAATAATAACCATTCACCCATATGATTCTTTGGACAACTTGAGCTATAAACTGCTAATATAGTTTGCTTGGCCTAACCAAAACATATGTATATGCATTCACTTTCATCCTACAGTTTTGCTTCTCTAAGTCAGCCATCTTTAATCTGAATGACAAAAAACTAAAAAAAAATCCACTTTTACTCTTAGGTGTAGTAACAATTTTAAACAGATAGCTCCTATGACTTTGCATAGGCACGTGTATAAAACTTTGGTCAAAATTGAGTGGTTTTTGTTGAATAGCTTTGCAATTGTGGCTTATATTTAGACCAAATTTGACACCTAATTGTAGGTTGTAAAGATCTGTCAGTGTACCAAATATGAAAAAAATCCCTAAAATTTAAGTATGCTTTTCTATCACAAAAGATTTCTGTACTTTTCGTGCAAAGAAAAAGAAAGGAAGAAATTCATCAAAATTGGAGATTTTATATCTTGTGTATTTTGTAATGGGTTGCCTTGAAATTTGGTCTGTGAAGTAATGGTCCAGTAGAGCACATCCACTGAAAAATATGTGATAGTTTTGATTATCACAACCCTAGCTACAGTAAGTGGAAAATTGCTAAACTATCACTCCTGTTAATAAAACCAGTATGTTTTGCAGGTTGTTTTGGCCACATGACACACTACCACGTGTTTTGATAAGGGACTTGTAACAACAAATCAGTTTTTTCAAGAATTTTGCAAAAGTTAAGAATTTAGTATCCAGTTTTGTGAGTGATACTGTAATGATTTGTTCGGAATTCTGTAAACTGTTGTAACATAAATATAGATGTTAGCACAATATACCTGTAATATTGACTTAAAATCAGAAACTTTTATGGAAACAGGAACTTTTTGACTGTTGACTAGGTAGAAATGATGTGAGCACGCAATATTTATTTTTGTGAGTCATTATTTCAATAATGTACAGCTTTGTGTGTATATATATGTATAAATATTATAAGCCTTTTTTGCTGTTGTTAATAAGATAAAAGGTATTCAGAAGTTTTCTCTGAAACCCCCTTCCCCAATTCTGCAAATAGAACATTTGTCTCTGGGTGAAAAAGAACTTCAACACCAGTGACAGTAAATACTTTCAATTTTTTTATATGATTACTTTTGTTGTATATATTACAAATCGAAACTAACAGCTGAAAATATTGTTCTGCACATTTTAAGTGAAATTTCTCTTGTTAAGTAAAAGCTTAAATAGTATATCTAAGCATTTCTCAAAGTTTATTGTGTAATTAATTTTAAAATGTAGTATGTATAAAATTATCATTTGAGAACTTGTTTAACAGGAAATACAGAAAGCCATTTCTCTTTTTGAAGATATTATTGAAAACCACGAAAATATATCCTTTCCAGCAGCTTATTACAGTTTAGGTTTAGCCTACTTTAAGATGAATAGGTAAGATTTTTTCTTATGACTTCAAAAATGTTGTTACTTAAGATGTTAAGTTCCGTCGTGCTTGGCACCATCCGTGGCAAGTGCCGATAAGAGTTTAGTGCAATATTGTTGTGTTTTCAACTTAAATAATAGCAATAATAACAAATGTAAAACATGTAATGTGTAATTTATTTAAAATTCACATGTGCATCATGAGCACACGTGAATGAATGTTAAAGATGGACGTGTGCATCCTCAGCAGTGAACGTGTTAATTTTCATTAACGATTATTTCATGGATTCCTGTATTCATGTTTTCATCTAAAACTATCAATGGGAAAAGCAAGAGTATCATATTAAATTGATATTATTATATAATAATCATCAATTGTAAACAGTTTTAATTTTGTACATTTTGAAAATATAAACAGTAATTTTGCTGGTAGCTTTTACTTGCTTCAAACGGAAATCATAATGGAAGCAGGATCAAAATCAGGGTCACCTTATTAATACCACTTTATTGTTTGTATTAAAATTCATTGCGTTTTTGTTAAAGGTATATATAGATACTATACTTTAGTCATATAGCTCTTGGCAGAATTCTTCTGCTTTAATCTTACATCATCTAGTGCATTCTTGTTGACCATTTCCACTATCTTAGTACCCATTTGTGCATTGACATTCATAAAAATTAATAACTTGTAAACGTAGATACTTCAAACGTAAACATGAAAACATTGAATGTGAACTAGATTTTGTTAGCAACTTTCCAATATTTAACGATATAAGAACCACTATACTGACTCTAGTATTGATCCGAGAGTTCCAAATTATTTATCTTGATAATTCCAGCTGTTAATCTTTGCACATCTGTATTCTTTTAATTTTATGTTTTATTGCTGTATTTTGTATGCACTGAAGTATTAATTCTCTCTCTTCAAAAACAATAAATCACAGCAGGTGTCACTAGCTGTTTCCAACAGACTTAACATAACCAACATGTTGAAAACAAGACACACATATTGATTAGCTCAAATTTGTGAAATTTCAGAATTTTTATTTTACTGAAGTTTTAAATTTTTACATGCTAATAAAAACGAATAACAATAAGTAAAATAGAAAGAAAGGATCTGTGATAGAGTGTCCCAAAATTTCTTTAATTATTTGGATTTTCAAGCATACTATAAATAGTTGTTTCAGTGGAAGGCCTCAGTATTGAAGCTGAAACATCACTCCCTTTACGTTCAATAGACAGTTACAGTCGATTAAAGTTCTTAAACCTATCAAGCTATAAACGGGTTAAAAAAAAACTCCCTAATCCATTCTGAATAGGATCATCTTGTGCAAAGAAACTATGGCTGACTTTTATTTTATCAGTACTAAAGTCGAATAACTGTAATACTCTGTTAATAGAGGAGAATTTGTTCTTTATAAACACGTCCATTAGCCATGTATAGTTGATTAGAAAACAATCTTGAAAGTCCAAGATACTGTTAGGCTTAACTGATTTATTGATATCTCAACAAATCAAGAAGGTAGCAAGTGTAAATTTTAAATACTTTCTTATAATTATGTATAGTTGTGTTTCTAAGTGATTGGAAACTGGAGCAGCTTATTTTTGGAGTTTGAAAATCCTGAAATGGAAACATCAGAGGCAAAAAAATGTTGATTGAGGATTAAAAAATACTGTGTAATATTGTATGAAGCAACAGTATATTTTATAAAAACCATATATTAGTTAACACTTACAGGTTATTTCAAATTGTTGACCTAGTCTTATTAATGAGTATCTTACCGTGCAGTGACTTACTAAATAGGCCTTTTATCATTTTACTCTATTTTTGATGTAGAGTGCCTATAATGTATACTGCAAGAAAAAAATTAATACAGTGGAATAGTTTTGCTCCAAAGTCTAGATTGCATTATTAAGTCTTGTTCAGATAGAATTAAAGCATGTTAAGATTTACATTAAACTTCCACTTGTCAGCTATGGTAGAAACTGCCTGTGAATTCATGAAGTCTCTATCAATTGTATTTGTGAAAATATATTATTTCCTGAAATTTCAAACATTATTTGTTACTGTTAGTAACTATGCATATGACAGAAATTTTAATTATTTTTTTAATTAAGATGTTTTTAATAAAGAAATATGTGAAATGTATAATGACTCTTTATTTACATTTGTTTGCTTTTTTTTCTTTTTAAAGGAAGTTTTTAGTTTGTTGTAAAAATCGAGCTTCAGTTGAAGAAGTTGTACGATAAAATACATGTTATGGAGAGGTAAGAAAGTTGTTTTCTTAATGTGGCCTTTTTATAGAAAAGAGATTTTTATCACTTGTTTACATTTGGGATGGAAGTTTAATGAAAAGATATTTGACAGATTTAAAGAAGCATTGACACCTCTATTCTCTGGACGTGATATCTTAGAAAAAAGCATTGTATGTTGCTCAAACCAATGGCCAGGAAAGTTAGTAACGATGGAAGAGACGAAACCTGGAAAGTTGAAAGTGAGTAAAAGAATCATAATTTGGAGAAAAAAATTTTAATAATTTTGATGTTATGGTGAAATCAGAGTTCATGAAGTTTTATACGATGTGAAACTAGGGTTATAAGTAGAGATAAACACAGTTAGCAGTGAAATGTTAAGTAATTTGTAACTTTATTTTTATGCTGATGAGCATGTTTTTAATGCAGAATTCAGATTGGAGGTCCCCTGGTGGGACAGCAGTAAGTTTACAGACTTATAATGCTAAATTCTGGGATTCGATTACTCGCAGTGGACACAGCAAGATAGCCCAATGTGGCTTTGTTCTAAGACAAACAAAAACATTCAGATTGGAGATGAGTTTAAGGAAATACAGTGTCTCTATCAAAGATCTACAGCATTCAATTAGAAATTCAGATGTTTTTAGGATGTTTTCTAGACATTTGTATCTTAAATAAAGGCATTATATATATAGCTTGAGCCAGCAGCCAGGAACTTAAGAAACAATAAAAGTTTCTAAGACTGGGAATATTGAAGTGAATACTAACTTAATAAAGACAATAATAGTTTAGAAAAAAGAAATAAGGCTAGAAATGATGCTATAATGAAATCAGAGCTTAGGAGGTTTTGGGTGTGTAGACAATGTGGAGAAAATGGGTGGTTACTAGAGATAAATTAAGAAAATGGTGAGCATTTAAAAGTTAAGTAGTTTCTGTCTATTTCTTTAAGCAGTTGGACATTGCTGCTTCAGACTGAGATAAGTTTAAAGGAAAGTAATTTTGTAAATAAAGTGTCCACAGATATGTATTTTGAAAGTTAAGTAGTTTCTGTCTATTTCTTTAAGCAGTTGGACATTGCTGCTTCAGACTGAGATAAGTTTAAAAGAAAGTAATTTTGTAAATAAAGTGTCCACAGATATGTATTTTCTGGAGTGAAGTAGGAAGAAAAAAGAAGTGTATAATAATGGACAATAAAAATTTCTTTATAATTCTTTCAGAATAAATACCATACTATTCAAATTTTAGATCATTTCAAACTTGTTTTACATCTCAATCTATATCTATCTGCTCTCTGTATACTTTAAATTTATAGATCAAATACTCCTAATGGTTCACTGTAAGCTACTTTAGGTCCACAGGGTTAAAAAGATTGCGAACCACTGCTCTACAGCATTCAGTTAGAATATGTTTTTAGGTGTAAAAATGGTTGGGTTATGTATGGTGTTTTAGACTAAGTGTTTGCTTTTCAGAAAGCGATAGAAGAATTGATCCTGCAGTGTCGATATCCACCACGACCTAATGCCGTCTGCCGCTCTGATGAGTGTAATTTTAACAAATCTATTTATTATTGTGACATTGATTTTCATGGTTTTGCTCGGTTGAAATGCTCGGAACAGTGTTTCTTAGAATACCATCCTAGGTGTTGGAAGCAGTTTAAGGATAAAATGAAATCAAAAAATGAAAAGGTATGGGTATGGAAGTGTTAGTTAAATATGAAGTGAGAATGGCAACCATAAATTAGTATAACCCAATTAGATCCATGTTTACAAAATAAAAAGATTTTGATAATTGTTTGCTTGTTCTTTGTCATCAATATGATATTCCTCATAATATTCCAGGAATAGTCCAATAATGATTCTCTCTTTTGGCATGCACCAGAAGCTTTATAACATTCAAATCAAAGTCTGGTTATTAATTTTGGACTTCACAGTATGCTGTTTCACTAAATAAAATAAAATGTTAATAACCATGTGAAATACACCATGGTTACAATACATCATGAGCAGTAATAAACAATAAAAATGAGTTCTATTTTACAACAGTTCATGAATGGTTACATTTTATTTTGATATGCTACTAGAAATATTTTTTTTCTTGTCCCAATACATTATTATATTTTAAGCACATCTAAAAATTAGGTGGGTGGATGGGTAATTGATTATTTGTGCATTATACTTTAAGTACATATATAAACTAGGTGAATGGCTAATTGATTTCTTGTGCATTATACTTTAAGCACATGTATATAAACTACATGAATGGCTGATTGATTTCTTGTGCATTACATTTTAAGCACATGTATATAAACTAGGTGAATGGCTGATTGATTTCTTGTGCTTTATACTTTAAGTACATATATAAACTAGGTGAATGGTTGACTGATTACTTGTGCTCTATACTTTAAGTACATGAATATAAACTAGGTGAATGGTTGATTGATTTCTTGTGTATTATACTTTAAGTACATATATAAACTAGGTGAATGGCTGACTGATTACTTGTGCTTTATACTTTAAGTACATATATATATATAAACTAGGTGAATGGTTGACTAATTGCTTGTGCTTTATACTTTAAGTACATGAATATAAACTAGGTGAATGGTTGATTGATTTCTTGTGTATTATACTTTAAGCACATGTATATAAACTAGGTGAATGGTTGATTGATTTCTTGTGTATTATACTTTAAGTATATATATAAACTAGGTGAATGGCTGACTGATTACTTGTACTTTATACTTTAAGTACATATATAAACTAGGTGAATGGTTGACTGATTACTTGTGCTTTATACTTTAAGTACATATATAAACTAGGTGAATGGCTGACTGATTACTTGTGTATTATACTTTAAGTACATATATAAACTAGGTGAATGGCTGACTGATCACTTGTGCTCTATACTTTAAGTACATGTATATAAACTAGGTGAATGGCTGATTGATTTCTTGTGTATTATACTTTAAGTACATATATATAAACTAGGTGAATGGCTGACTGTTTACTTGTGCTC
>NW_013666266.1:292119-294655 GCF_000517525.1 Limulus polyphemus
AACACATTTAGATTGAATGGTAATTTATAATCAGTCACAAGAACGTCGAATCTGAATCACTTGAAAAAAACACGGGGGTGCTTAACTTTTTTCCAGGTGTATATATAAACTAGGTGAATGACTGATTGATTTCTTGTGTATTATACTTTAAGTACATATATAAACTAGGTGAATGGCTGACTAATTACCTGTGTATTATACTTTAAGTACATATATAAACTAGGTGAATGGCTGACTGATTACTTGTACTTTGTACTTTAAGTACATATATAAACTAGGTGAATGGCTGACTGATTACTTGTGCTTTATACTTTAAGTACATATATATAAACTAGGTGAATGGCTGACTGATTACTTGTGTATTATACTTAAAGTACATATATAAACTAGGTGAATGGCTGATTGATTTATTCCATATTTTTTCTCCCTTACTTTTTTTTTTCAGGAATTTCTGCATTCCAGCTGTACGACACCAGATTGTAATGGGATTATTATTATTATTGAAATTATTGACAAAGATGGTAAAATCTCAAAAGAGGTAAGACTGCCATTACTGGCTTGTACTTATTTTTTTCATTAAGGATTCATTTAATGAAGGCAGTATTGTCCAATCCCACATATCTGCATATGAAACTGACTAATTCTGATATGAAGTGTCTACAAATAATAAATGACCTTTCATTTGTTTAGTGGAAAATGGATCAAAGCTCTAGGTTTTTGGCTGTATATTTACATGTGTTGGGTCTCAATATAACAAGCACTGTATTAAACTTTAGTCATCAAATAGCAGATTTCAGATTTAAAAATTTGAATTATAATTCCTGTGATAATCAGTAAACTAACTCTGGATTAAAAAACAAAAAAAAGGAACTTACTTAATATCATAAATCAGAACACAAAACGTAAACATTGACTAACCACTTGGAAACTTTCACTATTAATGATATAACATCTCACGAGTTTTGCCCACTTTAGGTGATAAACTATGAAAACTAACTTTTCAAAAGAAATGTAAAAATGGATGATGATGATAATACATAATAATGTTATTGAGTATTTTTTTTATATATATATATATATAGTGCTTATAGAAATTGTGAAAGCATATGTTTGCCACAGTTTCTTCAAAAGATAAACTTTCTCGATTTTGATATTTTTTGAATTTTATTCGTGTAACTCGTACTGTTTGAAAACTTGTATCACAGTGTGTTGAAAAATTAATCACAATCTTGTACTTAAAATTAATAATTATAGAACAATTTTTATATTTTAAAGAGGAGTATTCTATTCAAATATTAATCTGTAGAAGTAATATATATATTTAGAGATTTCAACAACCCTGAGTACTAAGAATCTGAACTTATTTTGACAAGTAATTAATTTGTATTTTACGAAGCTGAGTAATAGCTTTTACAAAAATATATAGTGTACTGAGTTGTGTGTTTGTCCGTTAAATAGTTGATGTAGTTAAACTTGCCAGATCACCAGATAAACAAATTTGACATTTTACATTTTTAATTCACCAGCTTTCAGTTTCAGAACTGGAGTTTTCTTGTACACTGTAAAGATTTTTGAGGTCCAAGAGTTGTTTATTGTCTTATGTTTTGAGCATTACGTGTTCATATCTCAAAACTTCTGTCACACTGAGATAATGAATAAGGGTAGATATCTTGGGCTGAAATTGAGACTAAAGGGGGTGTATTAAAAAGTTTAATTTTTTGTATAAAAACTTGATTTTTTGAATATCCAACAAACTGATATAAACTAAAAACTGTACGTGAAATGGCATAATTCGTAAACATTTACATCACTCGTTAGACTTTCAGATATGAAGCTGTACCTTTTACAGGTTGACATTATGTATTGGTTTGAATTCTAAATCTCGACTGATTAACGTAGATTGAGTAACTAGTAATAACTTCTGATATTTAAGTCAGTTAATTCTGCAGGTTGGAATTTCAAAGTAACTTGTAAACTGATAAAGGTAATTTTGTTTAACAAACTGCTACACGTACAGAATGTCATAAAATCAGTATATAAGGAAACTCGGAACTTTAATGGATATAATGCATTGAATTACCAGTTGGGTACTCTCTCTGTTAACCCTTTCGAGACAGGTCATGGGTGATAGGCCACGTCATTTTTGTTTGTTGACTTGCATTCAAAATTTTATTGCAACCTACGTCAAGCAGCAACCGAGTAAAAAAGGTCATAACTAGAAGAGATAATTGTTTGCTTTACTTCTTTAGTTACTGTTCTGTGTTTTAAGAAAAATAAGTTTAAGCACTTATTTCAAAATAGCAATAATCTATATACATATATAATGTATAATAATTGAAATGTGACTGTATTTTACAAAATACTAGTCTACTAAAACAAAGCCAAGACAAGTTAGTTTGTACAGACCAAAGTTCAGGTTTATGTTATTTGATACAGTAACATGAGTCCACGTGAGACGCATCATTGTAACTTCTGTATTGTTAGCCAGGAATGGGCAAAAGATCAATATGATAAAAATGATATATATATATATATA
>NW_013666266.1:295220-296806 GCF_000517525.1 Limulus polyphemus
CATGAAAATTATAACAAGCACAAAATGGTTACAAGGTCGGTTCCAGGGACAGAGCCTGTGCTGAAAAAATTAATGACATTCTTCAGCTCTAAATTCAATATCCCAATATTTGGCTAGCTATGAAGATTTAGGTTAGTCCTAAACCCATAAACTAACAATCCAAAATAGTCTTCGTAAATGTAAAATTTAATGATGATAATATTCAAAAACTATTTGAAACATTACGACACAGGATTCTTTAATTGTGTTATGGGATGCAATTTCTATTATTGTTGTTGGTGTTAACTTAGTTTGAAGAATAAAAGGTTATTGTCGTAGGTGACAAAATCACTTTGTTATTCCAAAGTCAGAGAACTTAGAAACTATAGTAGTGTTCAGTTTCGTGAGTTTTGGATGCAAGAATCCTTGTTAGTTGCTGAAGGTTGAAGGGTTACTGATACATAGAAAATCTCTAATCCTTGTGAACAGGATAAATGGATATTGACGAAACTAATACAACAGGTACAAATACAAAGTTCTAGCCCTGATTAGGTTTTGACGATCATGAGTCAAAGGTCAGAAGGTCATTTATACATAGAAAGTCTCCGTCAATCTTGTATTCACAAGAACTATATTATCAAATTGGGAGGGACTTAGAACATACAGTATAACATTAATGGGGGCATATGTGTTTCATAAACACAAATTTGCACTTGTTTTCCTTCTGTTTGTTGTTGTTGTCAAGAAAGTCACTACACCTGCTATAGTCTGAAGTTTGTTAAGATGTAAATGTTTGGTTTTGGTTTGTTTTTTTAGTTTTGTGATAAAATCCATGAAAACCAAACAGAACAGTCTAAACACAGAAAAACCAAGTAAGATTGTTTGTCCATTTACTTTGTAATGAAACAAACGAAAGTGTTGTACAATACATAAATAATATAGTAAAGTCTATTTATGTTATCATAGTGTATATTTAATTGTAATGTATTACTTACATAAGGTAGAGTGTATATTTAGTTGTAATGTGTTACATAAGGTAGAGTGTATATTTAGTTGTAATGTGTTACATAAGGTAGAGTGTATGTTTAGTTGTAATGTGTTATATAAGGTAGAGTGTATATTTAGTTGTAATGTGTTATATAAGGTAGAGTGTATATTTAGTTGTAATGTGTTATGTAAGGTAGTGTATGTTTAGTTGTAATGTGTTATGTAAGGTAGTGTATGTTTAATTGTAATGTGTTATGTAAGGTAGTGTATGTTTAGTTGTAATGTGTTATGTAAGGTAGTGTATTTTTAGTTGTAATGTGTTACATAAGGTAGGGTGAATATTTAGTTGTAATATGTTACATAAGGTAGAGTGAATATTTAGTTACGTTAAATAAGGTAGTGTATATTTAGTTGTAATGTGTCATATAAGGTAGTGTATATTTAGTTGTTATGTGTTATATAAGGTAGATTGTATTATTTAGTTGTAATATGTTACATAAGGTAGAGTGAATATTTAGTTACGTTAAATAAGGTAGTGTATATTTAGTTGTAATGTGTTACATAAGGTAGTGTATATTTAGTTGTTATGTGTTATATAAGGTAGATTGTATTATTTAGTT
>NW_013666266.1:296966-302906 GCF_000517525.1 Limulus polyphemus
TGTTATATAAGGTAGAGTGTATATTTAGTTGTAATGTGTTATGTAAGGTAGAGTGTATATTTAGTTGTAATGTGTTATATAAGGTAGTGTATATTTAGTTGTAATGTGTTACATAAGGTAGTGTATATTTAGTTGTTATGTGTTACATAAGGTAGAGTGTATGTTTAGTTGTAATGTGTTATATAAGGTAGTGTATATTTAGTTGTAATGTGTTACATAAGGTAGTGTATATTTAGTTGTTATGTGTTATATAAGGTAGAGTGTATGTTTAGTTGTTATGTGTTACATAAGGTAGTGTATATTTAGTTGTTATGTGTTATATAAGGTAGATTGTATTATTTAGTTGTAATGTGTTACATAAGGTAGTGTATATTTAGTTGTAATGTGTCATATAAGGTAGTGTATATTTAGTTGTTATGTGTTATATAAGGTAGATTGTATTATTTAGTTGTAATGTGTTACATAAGGTAGTGTATATTTAGTTGTAATGTGTCATATAAGGTAGTGTATATTTAGTTGTTATGTGTTATATAAGGTAGATTGTATTATTTAGTTGTAATGTGTTACATAAGGTAGTGTATATTTAGTTGTAATGTGTTACATAAGGTAGTGTATGTTTAGTTGTAATGTGTTATATAAGGTAGTGTATATTTAGTTATCATGTGTTAAATAAGGTAGTGTATATTTAGTTGTAGTGTGTTACTCTTTGTTAAGGTAGTATATCTAAGCATTGAGTTTAATTTTTTCTATTTTTACAGTGCGTAACTTTTGACTTTTTATGGTTATCGTATTCTCAGTGTAAATGATTCTGATATTTGATGAAGTCACCTGAAATAGGAAATGATTTATGTTGAGGATTTAGTTCTTTTCTTAAAAAAATAATTATGATAATAGTGCACTGTTATTATATACTTTAGACTAGAAAAGAAAATGGAACAGAAAGAGAAGAAGAAATGGCATTCACAAGATAATAATAATTTGACAGAAAAAATATCTTTTAAGTATAAAGAACCTGTTGAGGAAGATGAAACTGATAAAGAACAAGTAGAACATCATTTGCCACCAAAATATTTAGAAAATTCAGCCTCTGTGCCACAAAATGAAGAAGGCAATGGCAACTGTGTTGACAAAAATAGAACTGATTCTTCAAGTCCTAAACGTACAGGTTTTCCTGGTATTTTTAAAATATATATTTTTCTTTACATGTAATAGTCACATACTTAAAATAATATGGAAGAGTTATAATTATTGACCAGATTATTTATTTTAAACTTAAAAGTTTTGTGTTTTGAGAATAATAAAAGTATATCAGCAAAGTATCACTATCAAAACTCACTTTGTATCCCAGTAGTTAACTAACTATTTACATATTTCTCCTAGTCGCTTAGTGGTAAATATGAAGGGTTACAACACTAAAAATTAGGTTTCAATATCCACGATGGGTAAAGAATAGATAGCCCATTGTGTAGCTTTGTGCTTATCAAGAAACAAACAAATAAAACCTATTTATTAGAAAAAGATGCTTAACAATACTCTAGTTATCACAAAAGTTTGAAAGACGCATTCGGTAAAGCCTTAACAACTCATCTAAAAGCTTTTCATCAGTGCATGATGCTTCCTAACTCTCTTTACATTGTTTATGTATATATATATATATATATTATAAATACAATTTCATTATACATGCTTATTTCCAATGTTCTCTCAGCAGAAGAAGAACCACTATACGTCCTAAAAAGAGAGAAGGATGATGATTCAAAGGTAAAATACTAACGTTCTCTTCGAGTTGTAATCATTCCTAATAAAGGTTTATCACCACTTTCTTCTTATTTGTTCGAAAATCTTGATACCCATGATTAAGCTATTAAATGTGTTAATTTATTAATGTTGTTGAATGTGCAGTGTAATAAGTGTTGTGTGTATCTGTTACTATTATTGTACATCTCTTAATTCATGTGTTGTGTACCTGTTACTGTTATTGTACATCTCTTACTCCATGTGTTGTGTACCTGTTGCTATTGCTGTATATCTCTTAATCCAAGTGTTGTGTATCTGTTACTATTATTGTACATCTCTTAATCCATGTGTTGTGTACCTGTTACTATTATTGTACATCTCTTAATCCATGTGTTGTGTACCTATTACTATTGTTGTACATCTCTTAATCCATGTGTTGTGTACCTGTTGCAATTGCTGTATATCTCTTAATCCAAGTGTTGTGTACATGTTACTATTGTTGTACATCTCTTAATCCATGTGTTGTGTACCTGTTACTATTGTTGTACATCTCTTAATCCATGTGTTGTGTGTACCTGTTACTGTTGTTGTATATCTCCTAATCCATGTGTTGTGTGTACCTGTTACTATTGTTGTATATCTCTTAATCCAAGTGTTGTGTATCTGTTACTATTGGGAGAGGTTGCATTGACTCTTTCACAAAAAAATATACACTTTGTGTATTTATACTTAATAAGTAAGTCTAGTCTGTCAGTTCAAAACTGGCTATTCCCAAATAGCTCTTGCATAGTTTTTGCAAAATTATTCTGTAACAAGAAAACAGTGAATACACAAAACACTTATCATTTATATTTTTTTTTCTCCTCAACAAAAAAAAGAGGTTTGGAAGAGATATAACAATTATATTGTCTATTTGTTCATCAGTAGACTTGTACTTTCAGCATGGTAGCTAAATTCCAAGTAGCAGATTTTAATCAAACTTCATAGATCACTTTCATTTGGGATGAGGAAGAACAGTGTTGATTTTGGGGCTAAATGGTCCCCATTTAAAAAAATATATACATTTGATTTCTGAGCAACTGAAAACATAATGGGCCAATTTTTCTGTTATTTTTCTTTTCAAAAACGTGACTTTTTATAAAAAATTTTCAAAATAGGTTTTTTTATTAACATAAACATTGACATAGTTATGAGTATTTTTTTTTTGGTTCTTGTAACATGCAGAGTTAAACGTCTAGATAAGTGGTGTATGCAAGTCTCAAATGGTTTCTAGTTACTTTTTTCTCACTAGAAAATTCGGGCCTACTACAAACAACATTATTATTCAGAAATGTGTACGAGCAATTTTTTCCAATGCCTTCTAACCTTTATTAGCAAAATGGCAACACTAATTATCAGTTTTGAAGTTTATTATTGTTCAATTTGAGCCCAGGTATGCTGGTCAGTAATTTTCTTCAATAATTTAAAAGTTCATTAAGTACATATTTTATAGTTTTTTTTTCCTTCAATAAGAGTGTTTTTAATAGAAGTGGAATAATTATCCATTGTTCTGTTTTCAGAAAGTTGAAGTAAAAGAACCGAAACCAAAGAAACAGAGAAAGAAAACTGTATTGAGTTTGGAAGAATTTTGTGGAGACACTCCCAATTCTTTGTTGTACGTATGGCCATATTGTTCTGGAAATACATTACTTTATACATTCAGTTATTTGACACTTGTACGAACATATGAGACCCCCTCGGACAACTGGTAGTTTAAAAATGCGTACAGGATTAACAAGGTTAATAAATCTCATTAAAAAAATCTGATAAAGCTATTCTGTCAGAGTGCTAGCTTTTTGTTGTTGAATATTTGAGTAGTTTACAATATTTCTAGAAAGTTTCTCTTCTTACCAAATATTCATTGAAGAGATTCATTATCTTATTTCAGAATATGCAGCCTTCTTTGTAATATGTTTTTTTAAAAATTAGAATTCGGCTGTGCTTAAAGAATCTTCTATTAATGATGAAATGTAAACCAACTGCAAGAAAACACTTTATTTTCATATTGAGAGTAGTATTACTTTATATTTGAATAGTTAGAACTAGAAGTACTTAGAAATAAGAAAAAAAAAAGGTCTTGAAATTATTCTTCCAAAAATGAAATACTAAAAGGAAAAGTATTGAAAGCAAAGAATCCAAAACTGTGCATAGTCTTAACTGATGGTACTGAGTGCCTTTACACAAAACATGGTCCTATGTATTCTTTGATATGAAGACTGACAACACCAGACACTGACCTGAAGACGAAGGGTGGAAAACTTTTGAAATGTTGTCTTCTGTGCTTGTGTTTCTACAATAGACAGTTGCCATCCATTTGACTAAATTTCATTATCACAGTTTTATGTGTCGTGCTTGAATGTGTGGTGCGTGTTTTATTGCTGTCATCTTTGCTCTACTTTCAACATTGGACATGTGGAGTATGTATGGAATAACTTGATAGTATTAGTTACGTGGTGTTTGTTTTGGGCTCTTTTTGTTTTACTGTTTTGTTTTATGTGGTGTTTTTTTATGAATAATTTCTTACAACCTGTAGGCTAGTCAACATTGAATGCTTTCAGAGAAAGTTGTGAAAATTGGATTTTCCAAGTTATATCTAAACGTCAAAATATAAGAAGCAAAGAGGGAGAGAGCAATAAATCATTTCTAATAATAGAATATGAAAACATTTTGTGTACATTAAGAACTGTATTGCAGATGTTGCTGTGGGAACTATAGTTTATTCACAAGCCACTGATGTTAGTGGAGGTTTGAGTAGTTTGTGCACCAACTTTTTATTTTGTGTGTGTCTACAAATACACGGAAGTTCATTTTACTCCTTTAAAATATAATTTAGAGCAGGATCGTTTAAAACATTGTTTAATAAGTATACTTAGCAGTATCTAATGTTCTTTCAGCAATGAATATCAACGAAGACTTGAGCACCTACGGAGTATCAAAAGGATGGTGGAGAAAGACTGTGACTATTGGCCTAATTTCTGTGCCAAGCAGGTGAAAAGGTGAATTTGTATTTTTAATTAAAAATCTACCAAAGTTACTATGAGTAGAAATTCTGTTTTAAATGTAATTTTTGAAGTTGTATCACATGCAGTTTTTGAAATATACTGTATATTTAAATAATTATACACAACTATACTTCAGGTGATAACACTAATTTTATTGAAGTTTTCATTAACTTTTGCCATTATGACTTTGTCAGGAGAACATGACTGAACTTACATTTGATTTCTTAAGTAAACCTACATAAGAATTCAAATGTTTCTTGAAAATATATGTAGAGGTGTACATTAACCCTATCGCTCCAGGTACCCTTTACTGTGCATGACACGAGGTTTTAGTGTCTTACATTCAAAATTTTATTAAACCACTTTTTGTTTATGTTATACCAATTAGAATAGCATAAAATATGAGCTAATAATCCATATTTTAATAGCATACAAGTTTTAAGTTCTTAATTCTACAAGGGAATATTTAAAAATATCCTGAATCTCCACTAGTGTGACCCACATGACATATTTTCTCTTAGCATGTCATCATCCCTATTTTATCAACCCCCCCAAAAAAAGTACAAAATTAAACGTAAAATACTCTCTATAAAATCGTTATTGCTCAAGCAAACCATAATTTTTATAGCCTTCAATTTTGTATGGTTACAGAGCTATTGAATAGAAAATCAGACCCATCCTGGCACACCCACCTGTCACATCTTCTTTTTCAGAATTCGTTGATAGTTCTCTCTTATGTTTATATAACCAATAGAAAGTCAAGTTTATCATCTACCAAATGACGTATAGTATAATGTTGTATTCTGAACGGAATATCGTCAATTTCACTCACAGTACCAGATTCGTTCCAGTGGGAAAGTTAACAACTAGCTTGGGTGAATTTGTAACGGCTCTTGTCACATAGCTAGAAAGCCAGGAAAATTTTGAGAGGTAAGTGAATTTGTCTACTTTTTGCATGTTATTAATCTATATTCTCTGGTGCATTATATAATTAAATAAAAATTATTAAGTGCATTACTATCTATGTTATAAAAAATTAGGGTTAACTCTCGTCGAAAACCAGAGAGCAAGAAAAAAGAAGATTGGGTAAGTACTTTATTTCTTGTTTTTTTATATTTATTCTTTATTTATTATTATAAAAGTAACTAAAATCTAAAAATAT
>NW_013666266.1:303875-316705 GCF_000517525.1 Limulus polyphemus
TATAATTAAAATGGTTCACGAGGCACGCACGTGAGCAGCTCATGAGTAATGTAATTCAATAGTGTAACGTGAGCTGCACGTTCCTCGAGGGATTTACAATGTATAATGGTGAGGATAGTAGTTAAACACAGTTTAAAGGGCAATAAAATTTAATTATAAATAGATGTATAATGTTACGAACTTAGAGCTACTTACGATAAACGAATGTAGTTTCATGTTACAATTTCAAGTCATTCTAGAAATAAAAAAAGGGTAATTTAGGTTTATTTCATTCTTTTTTTGCTGTTGTTGTTGGTTATGAGGTCGGTCGAATTCACCGATCCCATTTTGAGATAGGATAGAGAAAATAACAGATAAACTATAAAGTTTTACTGAAAAAAAAAACTGTTTGAAATTCATTTAGGAGGTTTTAGGGGTTATGCAAAGGAAATATGAGATTTTTGAGATGATGAAAAGTATTTTTAATTTTAACATGAAAATTACTTTGCATACAGAGTATTCAAAACAAACACTCAAGATATTCATGGACAAATTTTTATTTTATTTTATTAAAAATACTTCACTAAAAATATGATTTTTTGTATGTGAAAGACTTATAATATTAACTGAAAGACTGCCAAATTTTGTGAAGATATACAAACAATCTTGAAAGTTAGAAGTATTAAATTTATAAGGACTTCAATCGAGTACAAAAAAGGATACGTGGTCAGTCAAATTGCTAACACCTCTTTGAGCTGTTAAAAACTGAAAATATTATTGTTAAACTTTTCGTGGCGTGTGTATTCTAAAATATAGTCATTAGTTTTGGTTATATAGCTTACAATCAAATGCATTATTTCTAGATTTGAAAATCATTACTGTAGTAGTTTGGAAAATTTTGAACAATTAAATGCTTTTCTTAATTTTGGTTTTTATTCTTCTTAGAATACCTCAGCTTGATCCAGAAAAACCATTTTTTATCCCACAAGATCTGCAGAATAACTATGAAGCACTAGAAGCGGTGTTAATATCATATGATGGAATAGGGAAGTCAGACACAGTTATGCATAGAAAAGAAGCAATATACTCGTATGTATTTCTTTTCATTCTAGTGCTCTCATTTGAATTATTTACAGTTGTTTGATTGTTTTATTAGCAGTTTGTGTTTAATTCAGTTTTGAAATGAACTATTTCGTTGTTTTATTAGCAGCTTGTATCTAACATTCATAAAACTGGTCCTTTTTTTTGTCACACCTGAGAATTTTGCCAACTTCACAGCTACTTTTTTAATAGTACTAGCAGAAATACCCACCCTCCGGGCAGGTATAACTGTTAGTTCCTGCAAAAGGCTATTGGGCCTGTGGCCTTTTCTGGACTTGTCTGACAGTTCTACAACAATGTACTCATACTTGACATTCAGTAACATTCACCATCCATGAGAAAAAGGGTTTTATTGAAATTTTAGTTTAAAAAATGAGCTATCATCACAGCATTACATCACACAGTAGATTTTATTGAAGTATTTCTTTGTAGATGCAGTTATCAATGAAAGTTTCTTGCTTTTCTGTTGCAACACTCATGCGAGTTTCACTAAAGAAAAACAAATAATTTTTTTAAGTTTGTTTTTTGATTGTTTTACATCTGAAACTTACTCCTTGTTTTGTAATTTTTATTGGTTAAAACTGAAACATATCATTTTTGTGGAAATTTCGATTGTTTTATGTATTGTCAGCTATAAAAATACTGTCTAGTTATAAAAATATTACCCAGTTGTGATTGGTGATGATCGGTGCAGTAGTTTCCGAGATCTGAATTTTGGACGTATACATCCAAGCTTCATTATAATAAGATGTTAGTGTTTATATTACATATACACTGTTGCTGTTGCATTTATAATAAATTTGTATTTCATACAAATCAAATATTTATGTCTGATGTTATTACAGCTGGTCTCGATCAACATGTTTCGTTGAAGTTTATAACTTCGATTGTACTTTCTGTAGTGTAAGCAATAATGATATATTTGATTGTGACAAGATTTGGAGGAATGAACAGGGGGGTATACCAATATCTTCCACTCTGCAATAATTTCCATTGTGGACATTAAAACCACCCCAGCTATATTACATGCCTCCACTAATAAGTGTGTGTGTGTATGTTTGTGTATCATGATGTCTTTTTTTTGGGTAGGATATCTCAAGAGTGGATACATGAATTTTGATCAAGCGTGTAATAATTAATATATACAAAGTTTCAGACTTTATTAGCTCTTGAAGGTCATGGATAAAGGTCAATGAAAGGCACATAGAAAATCTTCATTAACCTTGTGGACATGATGTTTCAATGTCAGATGAAAGTTCATTGACCAAACTTACACAACATATAAGGCTCTAGACGTGATTAAATTATGAAAGTCAGAAAGTAATTGGTACATAGAAAATCCACTTCATTCTTGTGAATAGCTCCTACGTAATCCAATTGAGAGGCTTAAATATTCTGCATAACATTTGTGGGGGTATAGGTGTTTCGTAAACACAGTTTGCACTTGTTAAGTTCTGCTTTGAATGACAGTTTACTAATTGTATTAACTCTGTGTTTATTGGCTTGGTCAATATTACCAACCTTATAAATCAACCATATTATAACTGAATTTACCGAGTGTATCATCACATGTTGTACATAAAATATCTGATTTTGAACATGGTTTTTGTGCTAAAGATTTGTCTGTGAATTTATTTAGCCTATAATGAGTTAGTCTGAGTGTAAAGTGACTTTCACATTCATCTTATATTTTCAGATTTCATTTGTATAACCTCTAGGAACTCCTAAATGAATATCAAAAGTTTTTCAGTAAAATTCTATATTTTATATGGGTTTTTTTTTACCTTAATGTTAACTGTAATGAAATCAGCACACATGTCCAATTACACAGTCATGCTCGTGCTTCACAGTGTGCTGTCATGAATAATTTATTTATTTAAGTTTTTCATTTCCTACCTAAACTAATAATTTTCTATTTTTTACATTTTAGTTACTTTTATAACAATAAATAAAAAACCCAGAAATTTAGTACTTATGTCTGGAATCTTGTCTTTTTAAAGTTCTGGTATTCGTAAGAACAAAGTTCCTGATGCACAGTAACCCTATTTTTTTTACTATCAATAATCATGCCCCACAAGTGATTTAAAAAAATTCAAATATGCAATTTAGAATGCAAAAATATACAAAAAATAGTATGTCTCAAAAACTATTATAATTTAACTGGGTTTCTAACTAAACTATAAATGTGTTAAGATAATCGTTAAAACTGGTTGAGCTGATCTTCAACAATAAAACTGATGCTGAATTTTTAAATCCCTGTCAGCTGAATGATTCTGTTCTTGTAGAAATTCTCTATATTAAAATCTTCTCTTTCTATTGGTTATAAATAATCCAATAGGAAATGTCATTTTTATTTTTTGAGACAAGATGTGCTAGGAAGGGTGTGGCTTGTGTGTTTCATTTAATTTTGTATATCTCAGTAAAGCAAGAAGCTTAGAGGCTAGAAATTTATATTTTAGCTTGGGAATATGTACAGTATAAGTGTGTAATTTGTGGGAACTTAGAAAATCATATAGGGGTAGAAATGAAACCTAAAATGGGCAGTTTGGAATAAAGACGTGCGATATGATACAGAAAAGTGGAGATTTAGAATTTATTTAAATATTTCTTTTTCGTATTAAGGAATTCAGAATTATATAGTTTGAAAATTTAAAATGTAAACTACGTTTTCATGCCATGATTATTGTCATACATTTGTAATAAAGTGCATTATTTAAATTTTGGATGTAACTCTGAAGTAGGTCGTGACATGCATGCTTGACGGTCAGAATGACTAAATATGCTTTCAGAGATTTAAAGGAATTGTTACAAGCGTGATAAAAAATTTTGTTCATTTGAGGTATCATGGGAAATGTTTTGAGGCGCTCCCATTCATTCTTTTGGGGTCACTGACCATTAAATAGATGCATCAAGTGCTGAAGCATGTAGAATCATAAAGGTCTTTAACTATTCATTTACTTCATTGGGTTTGCAATCATGGTTCTGAAGGGTTTTTTTTTTCTTCTGGTAATTATAATTTTTCTTGTTTATGTTTTGGAGATTGTAGAATGCTTTTTTTTTTACTAGACGATTATGGTAATTGATGCATGTAACCTCCTTTATATTGACTTTCTTGTTTTGTAATAATAAAAGATTAAATTTTGTTATAGTTGGTGCATTTTAAATCTTTTTCAACATTATTATATTAGTGTGTTTTAAATAATATAACATTGCAGTTATCTTGCTACTATTGCTGACATGCTAATGGTAAGATTTGAAAATTACTTTTTGTTAAAAGCATCACCGTATATTTAGTATACAGTTTGAGTTAAGAAACGTTTAACCTACAACCATTGGAACTCAGTACATCCATAATGTTGTGATGTATCAAATTAAATAACAATAGGGGAAAAAACTTGTGCTTCTTGTATGAAACATTTTTTTCAGTTATGTATTTTGTATATGAATGCACAAAGTTTATAAAACATGGAGACATTTCTGTGTATTAAAATTACATAAAACAGTTAAGTGACCTACTTAGATTACTCACATGTGAGGCTAAGTATGTAGACTCCTAAATGAATTTACTGACCATCTCAGTGACTGTGAGGTTAAACCTATTCCCTAACACATGATACCCACCAAACACCTCTAGTACAAAAGACACTTTGAGCTCAATAGTCTGATCAAAAATAACAAACCAGTTGACTTACCTAGTAAGAGTCATTAGACTTACAAAACCTGAATATCAGAAGCAAGTATTAAAACTCAACAGGGTAATGATACTGGCACTCTATAAACAGATGAAGAAATTCACACACAAAACCTTAACGTGTAAACAATGCTGTCTGATATAAGGTACTGAGGGATGACAGATCCCAAATACCTTTCCCTTTGCAATGTATAGTATTATCTACACCCACCCCTTGGTTTTTAATTTGGTGACGCTGTTCATCTACTTCTATACTCCTAATTTTATTTTTGCATAATTTAAATTAAATTTGAAAAGCTTCCCGTGCATGCATGAATGAATGTTACTCTTTTAATTATATTGTTAATATGTTATGCATATATATGAGAAGAGAACAAATATATTTCTTGTTGTTTGTTCTTTCTCCTTTTTTTTGCCCTTTTTTTCTATATTATGTGCCTTCTTAAGTATTTTGTTTTATTTGTTCAGAATATCCCTAAACGTTTTTTTACTGCTTTCTTTTTTTTTAGCTTATTTATCCCAACTCTCTTGTATTCTCTCCACCCATTGGTGAATGTCTCTGTTTTAGTTTTGACACTTTATTTAAGTTTATAATTCTTTGACTAATTCATTGAAGTTTTATTAACTTTATGTTTTTTGCAGGGCCAACCCTTGAGGTGATCAACGTATTCCCCCATACAGGGTGACCACCCTAAAGGGCATCAAAATTGATATTTCACTTAACAGTTCTTGTCAATTTTACAAGAATGCTTAGCTTGAACAGACCACAGTTTTGCGTAATGCTAGCTCTCTGCTTTTATGTATATAAAAATACATGTATATATATTATTTTGTAGTCACACTTACAGCAGTTTGTGGTAAATACGAATTGTAATCCAGGAGAAATGATATGTAGCATTCTTTCATTTAATTTTACAGATACATGGAACATTTCTTAAAGTCTAGTGGTCCTAAACTTATAGATGATCCTCTTCTTCTTGAAGAAATTTTATCTTTTCCTGCAGAAGATCAGAACTTAATCAATGAATCTGGAGGTATAACCAAGTTTCTGTTAAAGAGCATGAAGTTTGTTCAAGTCGGAGACTACCTCTATGCTCTAAGTGATACCCGTAAGCCTTCCAAGCTCACGGGTCAAAGTAACCAGTTAGATGTTGACACACTGGAGAGTTCTAAAAACAAAAATCATTTGTCTAGAAATTCGTGTGATGAAGTAATAAACTATGATGCTGATAATCTCATAGATGCCTTAATTCATAATCTGGAGATCAGTAATTTACATCATACGGATGGATCAAAAATTAACCATGATGATGAAAATAAACAGAGTGAAACTCGGGGGCATGATGGAAGTGGTGACATGCAGTGTGATCTTGATGGCATTGCTAAATTGTTCTCAATGCTACAAGAAATAGGAGGACACCCGAAACCAAATCTTAAAGTGACTGTGATTGATCAGCTTGCAAATAGAAAAGTTGACTTAATGGAAGAAGAAGAAAAATCCAGTGATAAAACTTTTGAAGTAGCTTTGCCATCAGAAATCTCATCATGCACTGATCCCGAACCTGTGGTACCAGCAAAAGTCTGTAGCACAGGTGTTGGCCAAGAATGTAACTTGTATGTAAAAAACCAGGAAAAATGTGGTGTAGATATCAATTCATTTGTGGAACAACTAAAACAAACTATAATTGGCATGCCTGTACAGAATCAAGTGGACCTATTAACATGTGTTATTAATGCTGTACTCTCAGCTGGTTTTGTGAAATCTGCTGATTTTTGCAGTATGAACAGAAACATTAAAGGTGTGCGCATTAGTCCCAAAGTGAAGCTGTTCCATAAATCTTCTCAGGCCTCTGATGGAAATGTAAGTATCTATATCTTTTTTTTTAAGGTTATTTGATGATTGATGCAATTGGTGGTAAACATTACTGGATTTAAATTATAGAAAACTAATTATAATTTTTTTCTAACATAAGGGGTATAACCGTAATGCTTTAATTATTTAGAGTTGGAACATCAGACTTGACATGGTCTGGTAGTTAAGGAGCTGGACTCGCAACCTGAGAGTCTTGGATTTGAATTTTCATCACTGAACATGCTCACCATTTCAGTCATGGGGCATGAAAATGTGATGGTCAATCCCACTATTTATTGGTAAAAAAAGTCATCCAAGAGTTGATGGTTGGTGATGTTAACTAGCTGCCTTCCCTCTAGTCTATCACTGCTAAATTAGGGACAGCTATGCAGATGGCCCTCATGTAGCTTTGTGTGAAATTCAAACCAAACTTGGAACATCATTTAATAACACTGATGAACCTTAAATATTAGTGTTAATATTTTCCAATGGTTTTTAAGAGATTAAAAAAGTTTAGATTCTTCCTTTTACAAATAAAAAAGATTTTTCCAAAAAACATTCGTTTTGTACTATTAATATCTAACATTACATCTACAAAGTAACATCTAGCATTATATCTACACATTAACATCTAACATTACAGCTACACATTAATATGTAACATTTTATCTACACATTAACATCTAACATTACATATACACATTAATATCTAACATTACATCTACACATTAATATCTAACATTACATCTACACATTAATATCTAACATTACATCTACAAAGTAACATCTAGCATTATATCTACACATTAACATCTAACATTACAGCTACACATTAATATCTAACATTACATCTACACATTAACATCCAACATTACATCTACACATTAATATCTAACATTACATCTACACATTAACATCTAACATTATACATACACATTAATATCTAACATTACATCTACAAAGTAACATCTAGCATTATATCTACACATTAACATCTAGCATTACAGCTACACATTAATATCTAACATTACATCTACACATTAACATCTAACATTATATCTACACATTAACATCTAACATTACATCTACAAATTAACATCTAACATTATATCTACACATTAACATCTAACATTGCATCTACAAGGACTTGTGCTACTGAAGGAAACTAGACTTTTGAATGAGAATTTATAAAACTAATATTTTTTAATGTTTAAAAATCAGTGTATTAAAGTTATTGTTGAAGCTTGTGACAAAGTGTTCAGCTTAAATGTTTATACTTGTTGATTAATAAGTTAGAATGAATATTTTGAATACTGTAGGGTGGACTGTGTAAAATACTGATAATGTAGTTTGGAAACTTGTATAGGGAACCATCGATAGTGCTTTCTGCTGGTTTTTAAGAATGATACTAGAGGATGCCACCATAGCATTTGTTCAATGTTGCTGACATTATTTTTGATTATTATGTCATGTCTATTTCCTAACAGTAGTGTTTATATTAATATTTTCCAAGGAGTAACCGAGGGCTCTCTTTAGTTTAAAAAGTGGTTCCTGAGTTCTGACAGTTGAGGGCTATTTTCAGAAAGCCTTAGCTGGGGGTGTGGTCAAGGGAGCATGGTGGTCAGTATTGTATTTTCAAGCACAACTTACATCATGACTACTGACAATGGGGCTTTTTGGAAATTAGTCTTATTGTCATAATCAACCATTCCTCAACCGAAGAATACCATTGTGGTAGAGGTTTGTGGAGTTCCCGAGGAGATGGCTGTAAAGTTTTGGTTTGGATATGTTTAGCCCTAGAATTAATGATAGGGTCCATATTTGACCATATTTTCTTTCTAAACTTTTTATGGACAAAATTGCTTATTTTTCCATGTCTTTGTTGTTTAAAGAGTCACTGATAACATTGGATCACACAAAAAATTTAAACAAAAATACCTTCAATGTTGCAACTGTTCCCATTAGTTATCACTGTGGTTTTCATATATTTTATATAGAAAACAAGCTATTTCTCCCAATTTTCTTATCAATTCTTTACACTGAATGTTGAAACAGGCAGAAATAACCACTAGTAATATGTAATATAGATTAACACTCTCGCTATGGACTTGGTTAATTTGGCTGGGTTTGTGACCTCAAATTGACCTTTATAATTTTAACGCTATAACTTCTAATATGTTCTGTATATTTTTGTGAAATTTTGCAAGCTTTCATTAAGCATTAAGAGTTTTTTTGTGGACAAAAAAAAATCAGAATTTTAAATAAAGTATTTTCACTAAAACTTTCTCCATGAATATATAGAGTCAAAGTGCTTACTAGTGTTAAAGTGATTTTCATGTTAAGATTAAAAATACTCTTATTCAAATGAAAATTGTCAAATTTCATTTATGTAATCTTTGAAATCTTCTAAATGAATTGAATACGTTTTTTTTTGCAGTAAAACTTTATATTTTGTGTGTTATTTTCTGTATCCTAACTCTGTACAAAATTGACCAATCTTGTAATCACCATTAGGAATATGAAATAAGTCTAAATGATCCCTTTTTCTTTTTAGAATGACTTCAAATTGCAACATGATACTTCATTTGTTTACTCTAAATAGCTTAGGCCTCATAACAGTATACAAATGTTTCAACTTAAATTCTATTGTTTTATTGCCCTTTGAACTGTGTCTAACTACTAATTCTTCCACACATGTTGTAGATAACTTACCAATTGTTCAGCTCACTTAACCCTACTAAATTATGTAAGGCACTGGTTTCTTGTGAGCTTACTTTGTGAACATTTTTTTATTATTTCAATTTTTTTGTTATCTAACCTTATCTAATGTAGTATATTTCTAATTGTTAAATGTTAGTTACTTTGATAATAATAAATAAAGAATTAATTTAATGTCTGTTTTACAGAAAAGATAACACGCATTGTCTGGTTGAAAGTAAAACAATATTTGTATATATACATATTCTGATTTTTTTAATCTTTAAACCTCTATGTGTATTCTTAGGTAGAAAAAGTATCAATAGGCTTAATGAAAAGAGATGACGAACTTGAAGAACTGCAAGAACTTGTCAGTAGCCTAGAGCAAGACAAGAAGAAAACTGAGGATCGGCTAGTTGATGCTCTAGATAAAGTTATTCAATTGCAAAAAAAATTTGCAGTTGAAACAGACAAACTGAAGAAGGAAGTAGAAGAAGCTAAAGAGTATGCCAAGGTGAGAATGAAACCAGTGTTTGTTTTAGATTAGCACTATTCTACGTTTGTGTGATATGCTTGGAAATCGAAGGGAATGTGAAATATTAGCCACATCATATCAAGTTTCTTGATAGCAAAATTAAAGCTTTGATTGGTCAGAGTCTATTAAAGAATTTGTTATGTTCAGCACATTCATTTTATAATTGGTCGTAAAACTGGGTATTGCATTTTAAAACTTGAAGATTGATTAGAATTATGAAAAAACAAAATATCAAATATATATCAACATGTTTTGTGAAACTGTCAAGTTCAAACTGGAAAAGGCATTTTCAGCATTAGAAATTTATATATTTTACTCAGACTTCTCTGGGTTATGTTTATATGATCAGTGCCATAGTCTGTCTTATGTTGCATACATGTCTGAAATTATATTTTAAATTTTCTTTCTAATTATAATTTTATTAACCAGTACCAAGTGTAATCAGTAATTTGTCAAACTTTAAGCCTAATTCTTTTGTTAGCTTTGTCAGATGTTAGATCCTTTGGGGTTACATATAAATTTTTTAATAAGATGTTCCTTCTAAAATCCCTGCCAGGAGTTTTATTAATTTCCGCACACAGCTGGAAGTAAATAATAAATATAAATATATAGGGGGAAAGTCTGGTATGTACATAAAATAAGTTTATTTTATTTTATTTTTAATTATTAAGGTAGCTATGATTTTGTATAAACTTGGATTTACAAGTTATAAGATAGTTCAAAATATATGTTATAAATATATTTTTATATTTATTACTATTGGCATTCTATCAAAACTTAACAGGACCAGGCATGGCCTAGTGGCTAGTATATTTGAAAATTGAATTTGAGGGCTCATGGTTTGTTGGCCGTTATTGCAAAAACCACACTCCCCATGTAGGAGCTGTGGGTGCACTGTGATAGTTAAATCCCACTATTTGGTTAGGTAAGAGTAGCACAAGAGTTGATGTAAGTGCTTTTGACTAGCTGCCTTCCTGTTAGTCTGTCAGTTCAAAATTAGGGACTATTGTGTATAGATAGTGTTTTTCTAGTTTTGTGCAAAATTTCTAAAACAATCCAAACTTGACATAATTATAATATATCTGTGCTGGAAAGAACAATGGAAAATACATGTGGTAAAATATCAAAAAATGTGAGGTTGTTTAAAAAAAAAGTTCCCTGAAACTAAAAAAGAAATGTTTATTTTTCTCTGATAAAATGTTTTGGGTAATGCCATTATACAGTGATGTCACCTGTAGAAAAGTAGAGTCCTAAACATTTTATCAAAGATACAAAAGATATTTATTTTTATTTTTTTTTGCATAATTTCTTTTAACAACTAAACATAGTTTTTGCTGTATCTATTTTGATGAGTTACTTAAAGTACACGTTTTCTTTCCTCATGTCTGAAATGCACAAGGGTTAAGTATTTTTATTATTATTAAACAAAAACTACACATTTTCTTTGGATCGTCCAAAAGCACAGTTTTAAAGGATATCAAAGTAACGTGTTAATATATTAATTTTTATACAGCTTTCTAAATACTATTTTCAACCATGTAGTAAAGTTTCTACATCTTCTATATTAAATAAATAATTATATAATATTTTAACATTCATTAATCTATATTTCACCTCTTATTTGTACTGGTAAATTATTAAATAATTTAGAGCCACATAATTTTAATGCTTATGTATAATTTCTTTTTTACACGATGTATTAAGAAATTAAAAGTTACAACTTATTTTGATATTTTTATTATGGAAGTTGCAGACGGCATTAGTTGCCATGACAGTAAAAATGTTTCAAAAATCTTCTCTATTATATTACTACCAGGCAAGACAGAAAATATGTTAACTTAAAACACAAATTCTGTAGTGTATTTTGGTTTGCATTAAGTACTGTTGTTTTAGATTATCGAGGAGGAATGGCACAATGGACTTCAAATGATGGAGATAGAAAAGAAAAAATGGCAACAAGATCACCAGAAGTGGTCCGAGAACTTGAAGCAAGCACAGAAAGAGACCGTATCTGCTCGTGCAGAGAAAGAAAAGTAGGTCCCTTTCCTTCAAAACCCCTTGTCTTGTCCTTTTTTGCATACAATCAAACACTCACATAAAAGTATTATGACAGTGTTATTGAAATATTAAATTGAGTTCTTGCAGAGCTGTAAACAGAGTTTCTATTATTAACAAGATTTATTTTTTCATTGTTAAATAAACATTAAGTGTGTAATTGTCATACAAGCATTTTAGGTTTTTAACATTGCAGTTATGAGTTCAGCAGTAGATTTGTTAAACAACCACTTGCTAAAAATTGGCAACAAAGTGGTGTTGGTACGCACTTGTGTTTAGTAGTTAGGTTTTAAATACTCTTTTTAAAGAATATTTTAATCCAAAAAATTGTATTTGTGCATTTTCTACGTATTTTTTATGTGCAGAGAACAAGAACTTAGTATAAAATGTTATGATGTTTTAGTTATGTTCAAAATTCAATTAATGTAATTTATTTTCAATGTTTATAAATAAACTTGACACCAAAATGTAGATAATAAACCAAATTTTGATATTATATTGTTTTAAATTCTTAATTTTATAAGGAAATATTTTTTAAAAATCTTCAATCTCCCCTCGTGTAATTTGTTCTCTAGGTTTCCCTCTTTTGGTATTTATTTACTACCCCTCTCTGAAGTATAAAATTTCACGTAAACTACTCAGTTTGAAAGTTTCTCTCACAGTGTTCAAATTGAGAAGATGTGGGAATTATGTTAAGGCTCTTATGCCTTAGTCAGAAAGCCAGTTAAATTATGGTAGTTATAAGACATTGTTTGCTTTATGCACGTTCTGATCTGCATTATTTAGATAAATAGAAATTTAGTGCACTAGTACCATTAGTATAAAAAGTAAGGCTTAAGTTTCATCAGAAACCAACAGCAAAAACAAAGAAGTCAAAAGTAACTACTATATTTCTTTTTTTCCTTGTATATATATATATA
>NW_013666266.1:316796-341324 GCF_000517525.1 Limulus polyphemus
TATATATATATATATATATATATATATTATTTTGTTTATTACTATAAAAGTAATTAAAATGTAAAAATTAAACTCTTATTAGGTTAGGTAAAGTTAGAATAGGTAAGATAATGAAAAAATAATAATAAAAAGTTTTCATAAAGGTCTGATTTCAAGCAGCTTTTGCTTCACATGATTCAGTATGGTAATGTGAGCTACATGTTTGCCTAGTGATTTACAACTTGTGTGGTGGAATTATTCATTATACATGTTTCAAAGGGTAATAAAACAGTAAAATTAGGTATGAACAGATGTAGACAATTGCAAGCTTAAATTTTAGGATACAAAAAAATGTAGTTTCCTGTTACAATCTGCAGTCATTCTAGAAAGAAAAAGGGTTACTTAGATTTGTTTCAACTGAGTCTGTATAGAGTTAGGGTAGAGAAAAGAACAAGATAAATATAAAGTTTTTTACTGAAAAAAACTGTTTAATATTTATTTAGGAGGTTTTAGAGGTTATGCAAATGAAACTTGAAATATTTTGGAGGAAGAAAGTATTTTTAATCTTAACATGAAAATCACTACACTTGGAACAGTCAAAATACACCGAGTCCATATATTCACAGACAAATCTTTGGTAAAAAAAATAGTTAATATAAAAATTATTTTTTGTGTACAAAGACCTATAATGTTTTCTGAAAGCTTGCCAAATTTCATGAAGATACACAAAACATATTAAAAGTTATAGTTTGTAAACTGATTTTTTTTTTTTTTGTTTACAAAGTCGGTTATATCGACCGGACCGATATGGAAAGTGTTAAAGGTCAGAAATATGAGCAACCCGTGTTGAATTTTGCTATCTTCAAATGGAGTGTAACAAAAATTAATACAGTGTACTATCTTTAAATTTGATTTCGTATAAATTAGCTAAGATGTGCCAATGTCAAGATTAAAGATTACTGCCATAAGTGGGGGCAAGGGCCACCCACCTCCACCTCTTTTGAGGTGTAGCATTCAACCATTTGTTCCAGCACAAGAATACCTGTGTCATGACTGTCATGTCACTTTTGTTTGGTGTTGACTTTGTGTATTTTGTTAATGATGTTCTAACTCAATTCATTTATTTTCAGCATTAAGATGGTAAAATCTGATTGGCTTTTTAATTTGAGCCATAAACATTATTGATTATCTGATAAAGCTGATAGTTGATACAGATCTGGTGGCTTCTTTCAAACATTGAAAAAAAAAAAAGGGGGTTTCTAAAACTTTGATTGTGTTACTACAGTTTACAGTGGAATGTTGATAATTGGGGATATATATATATATATATATATATTACAGGCAGAATGGAGAGAAATGAACTGTTACAGGATGTGGCCAAAATAAGTAAGGAGATAGAAAATGAAAAGTAAGTTTTGTTATTGTTTAATACTTATTGAGTACAAATTACTGATCAGGGTGTACCAGTACTAAAGAATTTTTTTCATTAAGGAATTAGAGAGGAGTAAATATGGTACAGGTGCTAATTTTTGAGAGTACTGTGTGTTTCTGATTGAAGTCTGGAAAAAACATGGTAATCATATTTATGAATACTAGCAGAAATGGCACCCTATGGGCAGTTGTTTGTGCTAGTAATTATTAATTGTATTATTCATACCTCATCGAAAAAAATTTAGAAAAAGTGAACATTTTTTAAAAAAGGATTTTTTTTCTGCATGGGAAAAGTGTTTGGAGCTCTGTACAGTGAATCATTTTGATGCAATAAGTTGCATATGAGTAAAGAGCACAATCAAGTTTACATAAATTTCACTTATATAAACTGTAATGTTTTTATATATTAAAAGTGGTACCGTTTATTGAAAACATAATATATTTTTTAAGAACTCTATTTTTGCAGTACTACATTTAAAAATTACATCAATAAGAATATAATCAAACTGTTACGTACAGTCCTAGTGAAAGTCGTATTCTTGTTGTGAAGAGAATACTTTTATTTAAAATTATGTTCTGTTATAAAGAAATGGTTGTTTCACATACTGCAGTTATTTTTCTAATTGTCTGAATCTTGAATATCCAAATTGTGAAATGTTTGTATGGATTTTTGTTTGCGGTGCCATTCAATAGATGGTGCAGGAGTTTTGGTCACATACATAGATACTGATTCGATATTTGGTTTTCTCTTTTGGGTTCAGTTTAATAATTGGTATGATCATAAGATTTTTTTTTTTCAATGAAAAGTTTATATAATTCCAGTTATTATCCATGCACCAGTATATCTGATTTGAACATCAAGTTTTAATATTTAACAGAGCCCTTATATAAAAACAGAAATTTGAGTTATTTGAAAGGGTTCATAGAAGAAATACCACGATGGTTCCAAATTTGTAGTGTCGATCATATGCAGATGGTGTGTGTGTGTATGTGTATAATTGAAAGTTTTAAGATTGTTAAAAGTTTGTAATTCATAAATACAGATGATGTTTGCAGGCTTTAAGACTAGAGAGCACAAACTTAAGATGGCTCTAGTTATTTAAAGACAATGGTACTTTTCTCATAGAGTAATTGATTTGTGGAATTGTTTTTCTTCAAGTATGAAAGTTTTAATTGGGGATTGAACGAGTTTATTTTTAGAGATCAGGGTTGGGTTTAAAAAAATGGGGTTTCTTTATATAGTTTGGAATAGGATGGTGGTAGATAACAGGATAGCCTAGCTGGGCCAGATGTCCCCGTGTTATCCATTGGAAATAAAATAACATATATATACTGATGACCTGGATTTGGAATTGGATTTTTTTACTATTTTATATACATAAATAGTGACATGTGATTAAGTAGGTGTAAAGATTAGTATTATTGATGCTACTCCTAATAGTTTTTTGCATTTTAACTTCTCTTGCTCACCTTTTATGCATTTTGGTTTAATTGTCATCAAATGTGATTTTCGTGATGTACAAAGATTGTTGTAACTTCTTCTTATTTTGTTTTAGATACCAAAGATGGAATTTGCAGAATTCTGAAATGTTTACCTTCTTAAATAAATATTGTTTTTCATCATGAGTGTTGTAATCCTTTTTATTGTCAGACATTTACCTTCAAACACATTGATTGATAATGCAAGTGTTAATAACTTTGGGACACTTTGTTCTTTAAGTCTGAGCAAAAAAGTATTTTAGGTGCACTTATAAAATAAAGCACTTCAAATTAACCCATGTTTAGGTTTTTTTCAATCCAAATCTCAGACAAATCGTCAGGGTAATTAGTGCTTGTGATTTTGAAGAAGTATTAGTGATCTGTACAGTTTTTCCTTCTGGTTTTCTAGGAAAAATAGTTTTCATCTTCAGGATACCATACAAACAATAATTGATGAGTATGAAGATACATTAAATAATATGAAGAATGCAGAGGTAATGTTGTATTCACAAATATTTCTTGACAAGAAATATAGTTTGTTTTTGTTTATGAATAAAAGTAGTAGCACTTCTGTCAAAATGTTTTAAAACAAAGTAATGTTATGTTATGGATTTCGTCCCTAATTTAGCAGTGTAAGAGTAGAGGGAAAGCAGCTAGTCATCACCACCCACCGCTAACTCTTGGGTAGTTTGTAGAGGGTGGTTGTTGACTAGCTGTCTTTCCTTTAGTCTATCACTGCTAAATTAGGGACAACTAGAGCAGATAACCCTTGTCTAGCTTTGCACAATATTCAAAACAAACTAAATCATTCTTATTTTTTTGCTCCAGTTTAAATTTTTATTTTAGGCTGGCATTCTTTTTTTTATAGCAGTTAGGGTAGGTATATTTTAATATTAATTACTAAGCCACAAGTTATTTCGTAACTCAGACCTGCTTTGTCTATGAAAAGCATACGTGAAGACTTGTTAAAAGTGAATTAACAATATTCTTACTAAACCCTATCTTATGACTTGGAGACTTATTTAAAACTACTGAATGACTTAAAATAATTTAAGCTTCAAAGGTGGTTATCATAGTGTTGGAAAATTGTACTTTTTTTTTCTTCTTCAAAATGACCTTCCAGTTGCACACTTCCACAGGTTGTCCTTAAGCTGTTTCCTTGAACATATAAGGAATAATTACTGTTTCTTCTTTGTGCAGTTTGATGTCACTCACATTTGAAAATGTTAGATTTGATCTGCTAATTATGAGAAATTAGGTTGATAACAATATTACCCGTCATAACACTAAAGCGTTTTATAATTTAATACCAAATATATTTACTGTATTAATCAATACTAGTGTGGTTATTAATTTTTTTTTTTAATTGAACATACAATATTTTTTCAGAGGAGTCTTATTGAATTTAAAATAGCTGAAGTAAATCGTCAAATGAAGAAAGCCAAATCTGTAGCCCTGAAAATTCTGGATGAGTTGAAAGCAGCAGGAGCAAAGTATGTTTGTGTTTAAAGGTTGGAATTACTAAATTAGGTCCATTATATTGAAACCCTTGAAGTATAATTTAATTTAATCATGTTATTATTAACTGTATTCTGATAAAATCTGTTTATATTGAAGTGAAAATATTTCAATGCTTTTCTTAGGAGCATTGTTGATAGATCAGCTAAACCTTAGTTTCATTCAGAGATATTTAAACCTAACCATAGTGTGCTTCCAAGAATGAGTATCTATTATTAGTGATGTAAATTTAGTTGGAATAGTGTAGACAGATCAGCTAAGGCTTGATTGTTGTTAAGAAATATTTAAGCCTAAGGCCATGCTTAAAAAATAATGTTAGGTAACCCATGCCTGACCCTGGTCAAGAAAGTTGGGTAGGCAGGCAGGCAGGCGTTTTTTTATTTTATTTAAGTACTATCCATTGTGTTTTTTTTTTTCTGGATAACATGTACAGAAGTAAGACTTAGCACAAGGAAAACAAAAACTGAATACAATCAAACACTTGTAAATTTTAATACACAACTGTTCCATCTTTTTAAACCACACATTAAACAATGATTCTAGAAATATCAAGAGCACACAACTTTCAACAATATCTTGCCAACAGTATACTGCTTGGAGCAGAGGAATAGTCTGTAATAATCAAGACATGTTTCGATACAACTTGGTTTTCTTTGTATGCAAGTCCTAAACTCTTAGTTGCATTACGTTGATGCCTACCCTGACATGACCATGATATTATGATAAACAAACTGCACATCAATAGTCAGGAGTATATAACGTCCAACTGCAGTAATATTAAAGTCAAGTATGCATTTTACAGTGTAACATTAAATTTTAGTGTTGAAAGTTATGTAGGTATGACTTATATATAGCTGTATCATCCATATATTCTTGTTTGTATAATTTTTTGCACTGTCATTATTTACAAAATGTTTTTTATTACTTTTACATAATATAGGGGTTAGCTTCTTAATAACACCGGTTGTATAGTGTACAAAGCACCGAGTATTCTACATGTTACAGTCATCTGTCATTGGCTGATAATTCCTATTTCACTCTGAAACTAAGCTTTTCAAAGGAATACTAGATTTCTGTCAGAAAGCTAACACTAGAATTAGGATTTTTTTATAATTACTACTAGTTATTAGGACTAAGTGATAACATTGTGTGCTGCCCAGAAACACATAGAGTGAATTTGATATAAATTTATGTTAGTGATATAGTAGTTGTAGAGTTATCTCAACTGAAACAAGAAGAAGAAGAATGATGAACAATTTGGTGGGTTAGTCACTTTCTGGTTTGGTATCTTAGTAACGGTTTCTTGCCCTGTTGGCTAGAGAAACAAATTAAAGTGATTGGCAGTCATCTTTTAATGTAAAACTCTGTCATTGTTCTTTTTTAGCATGCATATTTGTATTATGCCTATTGAGTACCATGGCCATCTCTACATATACAGTCTGATGACTCTATGACATTAAAATATAGGTCAGAACAATATGAAAAAAAAAATACCATATGCCAAAATAATGAGCAAGTTAACTTTTTCTAAATTGTTAATCAAAGGGTTTCATTTAATAAATGTAATACTTTTAAACCCATTTTATATTCATATATATATATATGTAAATATATATATATTTTTAGCTTTCTTTTTGGTAGTTTTTTTTAATCCATTTAAGCAATTACTTAGACTGATAAGGCTTAATATAAATATGTAAACAATGGCTAACTCAGTAACCTTTTTAGAAAAACAAAACTTGATGCAGTCAAGTTTAAAATGACTTAACTAAGTCTGTCTCATATTCTTCCATAAAAAAAAAGAAAACATTTCTTTTAATACTGCAACATTATAATTGATCAAATGATGTATAAAATGATGAAGCAAACGTTTTAGAAGCTTTAATAAAAAAATCAAGACTGTAATTGTGGCAAAATTTGTTCGTAAGCATCTTCTATTAACATATCATCAAACTAAGCTTTTAATACCTTGTTTCCTTGGAAAACTGTAGACCTACCTATAAATACAAATACACATTTGAATAGAAAATAGCTAAATTGTTTTGTTCTATAAAAGTGTAAACTTAGTAATCTCAAACTACTTAAATCATTTGTCTTGTTACTCTGTACGTTTCAGCACAAAATATTACCCTTGCATGAATGTTGATTGTGAGCATATGACTCGTACTGTATTTCGTTTCTGTATAAATTGAAGCTGATCTGTGAATTCCGAAAATGCTTAAACGATTACACTATTTTTTATATTTCTAATCAGTAGTAAATAAATTCCTACAATTTTTAAAATGGCATATATATATATATATATATATTCAAATAATAACGTATGCTACTTGTAGATACATTAACTTGTATGTTTGTTTCAAATGAGTTGCTATTCAGAAATACTTAAGCCTTCTATACATGTCCTTGCAAGAGTATTTGTTACTTACTATTACTGATGTTAGTTTAAGCAAACTTAGAAAATACTTTTTCAAGATATTTTAATCAAAAGAAAAGTTTCATAATTTGCTGTTTTAATATATAATTAGATTATTAGTAGAGTAATTGAATGTAGACAAGGTATTCAAATATATATAAGTGTGTTTTTAACTGTTAAAATAGACATATAATCTATACCAAGTCTATACATACATTACAGTCAAGCTACTGAAAGATGCTGTGATATTACACATGCATGTTTAGTTTTTCAAAAAAAAAACTGTTCATCAGAGGGTGTTTTACCTTGTAAAAGGGTCATTCTCAGTTGCTAAGGGATATGTGTGCAAAGTTTTAGCATTCAATAACTAAAAGTTTGACTGCTAGAACTTGAACTGACAAATGTAGAGACTATGAAGTGCTTGATTGCTGTTTGATTGCTTATACACGGGTGAGTTATTAAATGTATCGGCAACTCTTATAACAGTTATACCTTCAGCATTTAATTCAGCATGAAGTTTGATTTTACCTGCACATTATTTTAAATAATATTAAATTTTGAAAGGACATTTTTTTTTTCACATACAAGCTGTTTCATGCAGTTATAGTTGAAACTTCTCAGTCCCTTACTTGTTAAAAGTTTTGTTTTGTAAGAACAGAATCAAATGAGTATACATCAGTTGTCATGTGCCAGTTACGTCATGTTATACTGAAAAGCACAGTGTTCTTGATTTCATTGGTTAGTTTTGGATTAATGATCCAGTTCTCTTATTGTAGGCCTAGTGTTTAGGGTCCTCAACTTACAGGTTGCAGGTTCAAATCCCATTACTGAACATGTTCGCCCTCTCAGCAGTGGAGGCATTATAATGAGACAGTCAATCACACTTTGTAATGGTAAAGAGTAACCCAATAGTTGGTGGTGTCTTCACTCTAATCTATCAATTCTAGATTAGGGACAGCTATTACAGATAGCCCTCAAGTAGCTTTGTGCAAAAATTCAATAAAATGAACAAACTTTTATCATACTTTACATACATATTTGCAACATGATGAGTGCATATGTATTTCCGTATTGTGAATACAAATATATATATACACAAAAACATACAGGGTTCCTGGAAACTTGCAAATTTATTAACTCTTTCAACATGGGCTCGGTCTGTGGGACTGACCTCGTAACCATTTTGTGCTTGTTAAGAGTTTTCATGCTATAACTTTGAATTAGTAAGCATGGGTTCACGGAATTTGGAAGGTTATCAGCAGACATTACAGGGCTTTCATATGCAAAATATCAGATTTTTTAAAATTAATTTTTCATATTTTTTAATTAATGTTTTTCTCATGCCTTTTTTCTTTTTTGCATGTTGACTATCCAACATGCAAAATAATTTTGATTTTAAGATTAAAAATACTTTAATGCATCAGAAAATTTTAAAATCTCACGTGCGATATTTTTATAACCTTCAGATAATTATCAAACATTTTTTAAGAAAAAACTTTATATTTTATCTGTTATTTTCACTTTCAAATCTCTGTACTGGTTTGATAGATTTGACTGATCTTGTAACCACCACAAAAAATTTGGAAATGAATATAGATTATACTTTTTTCATTCTAGAATGACTACAAATTATAACATTAAAACACAGATGTTTAGTCAAAATAGCTTAAATCTCATAACATTATTCATTTATATATATTTATTATACTGACCTTTCAGCTGTTCCTGGCTAACAATACAGAAGTTACAATGACATGACACACGTGCACTCATGTTACCATAACCAAGAATATAACACTGACCTTTACAAAGTGACCTGTCTTGGCTGTGTTTTAGTGGACTAGTATTTTGTAAAATACAGTTACATTTCAGTTATAATACATTACATATGTATATATGTTATTACTATTTACAAATAAGTTCTTAAACTTATTTTTCTTAAAATGTAGAACAGTAAATAAATAAGTATAGCAAACAGTTATATCGTTTAGTTACAAACTTTGTACTTGTTTGCTGCTTGCTGTAAGTTGCTAAGCCTTATCAAAATTCGCACGTGGAGGATGTGAAACGAAATAATTTTTTTAAATTTTATATATATATATATATGTTTTAAAATAACTAAAAATCATAAATTACTATGTCAGTACCATAGAATTACACTATAATTTATCAAATGTAGTAACTAAACTGTATATGGGTCTAAACGAATATGAAATTTCAAGCTCACTAAAAGTTAATGCATGAATAATTCAGTTGTGCTGAGAAAGCCACTAAGGGGACATTCTAAGCTTTCAATTGGTTATTCACATGTTGTAGACAGAAGCAAGTGTATGTAAGCATGTCTTTCCAAAAATGGAAAGACTGTGTTTGATACAGTACATATAGCAATATCTCAGCAAATAGAAAAGATAAGAGATTCTTATTTTATATTATAGCTTGTCAATATCGCTAATTTGAGTTCCTAATTCGTACAAAACTATAGACTTTGTATGTATTTGGACATCACAAACATCTAATTTGAACAAAAGCTGCATTCAACATACCACTTGACACACAAAAATCATTATTTAGGAATTTCTTTTTAATATTTAATTTTAAACTAAAAAAATTAAATAATGTATAATACTAAAATTTGAATTATAATCTGCAATTTTATACCAAACTTATTGACATAAATTCATAAAATAGTAGTTCATTAAAATTTTGAATGTGAGTCAACAAACGTGATGATGTGGCCTTTAACCCGTTAACTGTGTGCATAGGGTTAAGTAAACATTAACTCTTGTTTGTCCCATGTCTTGCTACCATGGTATTTCATACACATTGCAGTGTACTTCTGTTTATCTGGTGGAATTCTAGTAATGACTGGATCAGAGGGTCAAAGCTCTTGAAACACTATCTTGTTAAGATAATTTCCAGACAGCTGTATTTGTGTATGACCAGCTGTGTGATAGGTTTATTTCTTCTCAAATGATTGATAGGATCTCAACGGAGAAAACAAGCAAGCATTATAGAGTTAATTGAAATATTTTGCTCTATTTTCAACCAAAGAATCTTATTAAACAAGATAGTGTGTGGGGAGGAGTATACATAAGCATTAAGTTAAAAGTATCTCTGTCTCTCTCTCTCTCTTTAGTAATCCACTGATTGCATCTCCATCTAGTCTGGCTGTGAAACAAGTGGAACATTACATTCTTGTTCTCAAACAGAGTGAAGCCTCCTTTCGGGTAAGCTCCTCTACCCTGTAGCATTTGTTCAAAAGGTAGTGGCCCAGTACATTGATTGTTGTATGATATTTTTATAATAACTTTATTCTGCGGCAAGTATAAGATAACGTTAAGACAAACTATGAACATATGCTGATGACACAGTAATCAAGGATTAATTATTTCATTCAGAGATGGTATTATTAGAATAGAAGTGTATCTTTTATTTTAGTAAAGGACATCTTGGTAAATTTGCCAGATATTCTCTGTGTTTCTTAAGTAGATTGAAGTAGAAGAGTTGAAAGTATTCAGAAATTTTTTAAACTCACTAGAAAATTTTAAATGCTATATATCTTGGGTGTGAATTGGAGTTACCCAGAAGTTCTATTGTGTGTTGTTTTTGTTTTTTTTTCATTGAGGAGAAACAAAATGTTGCCATGCGGTCAGTTTAATAACATCTTCTATGAAAATGCCTTAATCATGTAGTCTTTCATTCGTGACTTCACATTTTGCATTGTGATCTCTGATATTGAGGTATAATGTTGAGCTTTAAACACACATTAATACACTTTAAGAGATACAAGAATACTTGTCAAATATAAAATATTGTGAAACCCAGACATCCTACTGATGTCACTAAGCAAGTTGATTCACAGAAAACTTTAGGCTTAGCTAATGTAAGTTTGTCTTGAATCAGAGTAAAGCATTTGTATGAAAAGAAATTATTAGAGCAAGGTTTGGACAAGTGATTAGCATGCTGGACTATGGATCTGCAGCTACATGTTCATTGTTCACATTCTGTTAACACCAAAAACAAATCCCACTTTGCACTTTCGGGCTTTGGGTGCATTATAAAAGTAAAGATCATATCGCACTATTCAGTCAGACAAAAATTGGCCTTACATCTAATCTATATATATATAAAGTACAAACTTTATATATTTCTATATCTGCTTTCATAATTTTTAGTTTTTCTTTTAATTTTATAAGGTCTCCAAATCAACCCACCTGGAGTCGAGAGTTAAACTGTGGCATCACAACAATGCTTGAGTTAGAATTTTTTTTTATTGTGAGTACTTGATAAATAAGATATATTTGTCCTTAGTCTGAGTATATCACCTTTTATATAACTGTATATATTTTTTAATGTTTGCGTATGTTCCATCAGCAAATGGCAGACGAACAACTTGAAGGACTTTCTGCTGGTAAACATGTGAAAGATTTCCCTGAACTTAATCTTCCAGACATTCCTGACCTTCCTGTATTACAAGTATTGCAAGGAACCACTGTAAGTATTTATGTTGAAGACAACTTTTAAGAAACTCTGCAAAATTTTTCCTGGTTAACTTATAGAATTTTTTTTCTTGAACAAATTACAGGAATAAAAGTAACATATTATGTTTTTTGAACAGTTTGCATTTTAAAATTTTTTAGAAGTTGTGCCTTAAGCTATATTATAGTAATTTGTCCAAGTCAGTCCTTTCAAAATTTCATATTAACACTGCACTACTTGCTTTCCAGAATCATGTTATATAGTTATAGATATTTTTATACATAGCTGAAAACTATATGTCGTGTATTAATGATGATATCCACTTCTCCAGTCGTACAATTATAGTGACACAGGGTTTACATGAATTCTAATCTGTACTTTTACAAGGGATCATCTGAAAATTATGGTAAAGCATGTAAAGTAGTTACCCAGCAAAGTCCACCCAGAAGTTCTTTGAGTTTTCTGAAATCATAGGTTGTTTTTTTTTTCACTTCCTGTGAGGTTTTTAAGATTAACAAATCCTAAGAAAAGAGTTTTAAAAAGATAATTAGTTTGGCGTTAATGAAAATATTTCTTTGATACATAGCTTAAATAATTTTTTGAACTGATTTTTTCAAAATAGCATATTTTCATTAAGGATGATATTTAATGCATTATTTAATATTATATGATAGTTTTCACTGCAGAGCTATATAAAAATCTGATTAAATCCTTTAAATGTTTATGATTTTTGTGCAGATTGATATGATCATATTGTGAGTGTAGGTTAAATAAAATATCATTAAAATATGTCATTATTATCAATACTATTCCACAAGCAAATGAGAGAGACTACAGTAGATCGGGGGAATAATTATATTTACTTGGGGATTCATAATACTTCTGAGAATGAATCTTGACTTGATATTAGTAATAAACATGATCGAAATGTAATTTATATTTTTTGTAGTCATAAATAACGTTGTCTTTCTATTTTGAAGACTGGAGAAATTTGAAAAAAGCGACTTTTTTTCTACATGCCATATTTGTACTCACCATCAAATAATACGTAGCACACTCTGCAGGAATTAATAAGCACTCAAATAAGTCTGATACTGGAAGTGTTATAAATAGCTTTTGTACCTGATGAATTTAAATTTTGATAATATTTCTTTTTATAACTTCTCCACTTGTAGCCTGTACCTACATTGATAATAGATGGGTACATGTATTGAGTACCAGCCCATTTTGCATTCTCTAAACACGAATAGAAGAAATCTCAACAGTTTCTTCGGATGATACGTATTTTGCAGATGAGAGTTATTGGTGTTTGAAACTTTTATTTCATTATGTGTGTGACTTACTGACTGTACCAGAACTTATGGTAAAATTTGTGCTGTTTGACGGTTTTTCATTTTTTCTGACTTAAAAATCTGGAAATATTTAATTTGTCTGTGTACTTGTTTTTATTATCAAAGTATGTTTTTATTTTAGACACGTTTTCACAATTTGTTTTTAGCCTGTCATTTTTAAACAATATGGAAGGGGAATTTCCTTTCCCCTTACTTGCAAACCATTGCAAGCTTCTTCATTTCTACAAGTAACCCACTCTTGTCTACTCAGATGACTGAAGCTTCGACTGTAAAGTCAGGGCTGTCTGTCAAAGGTACAGCCTCACCTCCACAAGAATTGTCAGACTTTGTCAAACCTATAATGGTGCCTACACAAGCTGGTGCTCTTAAATCAGAGAACTTGGCCAAAAATATTGTGGTTCAGAATGGCAAGAGTCCTCTGAAGGCAAAAAAAGAAAGTATGAGAGGTAAAAAAAAAATCTGTTCATATGTGTGTGTAACATAACTATAAAACTGAAATTATACGAGGCTCTGTTTTTTGAAATCATTTCTGGAAAATCAAATCTATTTCAAAAATTAGCTTGCGCTGTAGACTGATCATGATAAAACTAAATTAAAGTATTACTCTTATCTGCAAAATTAAATATTGTGGGAATTCTTGTAAGATGAGTCTACAAATCCATATTCTTAATATTTTCAGTAGCTATTAAAACTGTTGATGGTTTCCTTGTGTCAAAATTTATTATAATTGTGTTACAGTATTAGATTTGTTAGGATATGCAGTTTGTCGAGAAAATAACCAGGTAAGGTGTTTTATTTTTTAACAGACTTAGATCCCATAGAGTTACCTAAGGGAAACCACCTGCAGACACACGTGAGAACGAGAAGTACTTCACGAGAGTTAAAAACAGAAATGTACATTAATTCCCAGTTAGCTGCACCGCAGGTCAGTTCTAGTCAACCAGACCTGGATTATTAACTTTGCTTTATGTTGCAAATTAAGCAAGATTTTTTGTAAATTTAAACCAGAGTGTTGATTCTACCTGATGGAAATAACTCGCATACTGGATGTTATTTCCATTTTATTATAATGTTTGAAGTAGAAATGTAACATAAATAGCTTTCCGTTTAGATTTGTCCCAAATCGAAAAGAGCCCACAAACATGAGAAGCATTGTATTAACTAATATAAAAAATTAGTTTGGAGAGAATCAGTGTATTGTCTTTACTGCAAGAGTTTCAGCTATGATTTTAATGTAGTAAATAAAGCTAATCCTTTTTTTATACCAAGTTAAAATAGTGTATTTTGAATTATATCAGAAACATGAAAGACAAAAAATTTTGTTTCCTCTCCCATTAACTGTTTTTTTCTTATTCTACTGCTTTCTTGGTAGGTTTTTAATATTGATCTGTTCATTTTGAATTAATTTTCTGTCTGTTTAACTCTTCAGAGATCAGACATGGTATTTTAATGTTAAAAATGTTTGTTAAGCTCTACCTTGAATTGTATGGGCTGTGTTATTTTACACACACATTTTAAAGTATGGTTAAATTGGTGTACACTTCTCTGTAATAATTTATTTTGTTTAACACCCAGCTCACGACTCAACCAGACCAAAATTGTAAGTTTTGGGGGCAAAAAATAGTCTATACTCATATTGGGAATTTTTTTTTCCAAAAAAAAATGACTCAAGTCCGAAAAGGGGAATGATCTGAAAACCTCAAATCTACATAGTTTCCGTGATACAACATCTCGTGCTCGTAATAACAGGTGGCAAGTAGGTGAAATCTGGAAGGGGGTGATCATCTTTCCCGTGTCAATCACTCATAGTGTATATTAGGGACTGTTGTGTGATTGGTGCCCCATTCAATGTCTCATTATGGTTGGGTGATAAGAAAAATAAAAAAAATGATGATTGGAAAAAGTGTGGGGACTTGTCCAGTCTTCCTCTCCTTCTTCTGCTACAGTATTATGGAGTATTAACTGTTCTAGTTCTGTCTCATTGTCTGTGAGGCACTAAAAAACACATCTTCAACAAGTGCAACTGCATTGTATTGCGATTCTCATTATCTATGCGAGTAATATGGGTCTTTGATATCCTCTCAGAATTCGTGGATGATTTTCCTGCTGTACATTTGGTCTCATGCATGGTCGAGTTGCCCACCCACTTGAGAACGAAAAAAGCAAGCTTGTAGTCATTTGGGACAGAGCTATACATGTTCTCATTCCTGACCTCAACAATGTTCAGTTTCCTAGACTGCCACACAAATAGAGCTCTCTTAATAGCATAGCATTGGACATCATGTGACTCAACTTCATTCTTCTCATCAGCATCAGACAAATTACATTGTGCTTTCCGCCTATGCTGTGCCTGTGTCAGAATGCTCACACCAGTCAGTAGTACAAAAAAAAACTAAGATCTTACCTGACCTCTGTCACAACTACTTTCATCATCTGTTGACTCTTGATCTTCTGTGTCGACGATGCATTACTTCACCTTCACCGACTTCTCCCTGGGGTGCTTCCGAATTAGGATGCATTCATTATATCCCAGACTAACATCCACGTGAATCTCGGGTCCAATGCTCAAATAAGCTTCTCAGAAGTATAGAATTTGTAAGACCTTTACTAGCTTGAAAGGTGAGTAAAAGTGGGATTTTTTTTTTGGGGGGGGGGGTTGAAGGTAGTGGATAGTCGTAAAACAGTGTAGAATGAGAATAATGAAAATTGGATATGCTTGTTTGATTCTGGAGGGGCTTTTTCCAAAACTTTTCTCCCCCAAAATGTCTGGTTAATTTGGACATTGTGTGTTAAATTACAAGTTTATTTGTGTTTTTACACCTCTGTAAAATATGATTAGATATTTTACTATAAATAAGGACAAAGTAATGAGAATGTCAGTTTCATTTAGGGAGTTGTAACTTTTGTTTTTATCAGCCCACAGATTCAAAGTCCAAAAAACCATATGACAAGCTGTTGGAAAAACTAAACACGAAATATCCACAAATCAGCCAGTAAGTTCTGTAAAGTGATAGTTAAAAAAAGTAAAAATTTAGTGTGTAAATGCTAGGTATCACTTAAAGAGTTGTGATTTTCACAAGAATCTCATAAAGTGGTAATGTTGGAGGTTAGCTACATAAGTGCCATGTTTCTCCCATTTCAAGTGTGTAAATGCTAGGTATCACTTAAAGAGTTGTGATTTTCACAAGACTCTCATAAAGTGGTAATGTTGGAGGTTAGCTATAAAGTGCCATGTTTCTCACATTTCAAGTGTGTAAATGCTAGCTATCACTTAAAGAGTTGTGATTTTCACAAGAATCTCATAAAGTGGTAATGTTGGAGGTTAGCTACATAAGTGCCATGTTTCTCCCATTTCAAGTATCCTGAGTTTATGATGCAAGGCCTGTGGTGTTCAGTATAATTAAGAATGATGTAAAAATGTTTAATGATTCTCTTTACTGCTACACACACTTGCAGTTTACCAGCAGTAACAAAAAATTGTTTTAAGAAGCGATATCCGAGACTGAATGGAATTTGATCCAACGACTCTATACGTTTTGCGTTTGAATCCCACTCACTGTCAATTTTCACTTCAGAAAAGATCCTAAACTTGTTTTAAAAAAATATTAGATTAATTTATATGTCTGAAGCCTTTTCTTAGTTATTTTTTAATGTTATGCAGTGAACTGAGCTAATACTACTGCTAATGTGTTACTTTGAATAGACCGATATTCTCTTGCAATGAAAAAAAATAAACTTCCTGTTATGAAAACATTCAGTTGTATTAACAACTATTCTTGTGTCTGCTTTTAGAACCGATCTTACAACTTACATCAAAACCTTCCGAGCTCAGAAAAAAGGGTTGACTGGAATGTCATGCATGGAGATTTAAATATACAAATAACCTTTCCATAATTCAGGAAAAAAATGTTATCACAATCCATCCTAAATGGGATGAGTATAATAAAAAAAAACATAACACGAAAGGTGCATGATTGTTGTACATAAACTTACTATGCTCCAATCAAGGATTCAATTTGCCTTGGTGGACACAACAGATAGCTCAATGTGGTTTTGCTATCAGTAAATAAACTGTACTGATCATCTGTTTTATTTGATCCCGAGGATGGTATTTTCTCTTGTAGTTGCACGTTGAATGCATTCTTACAAAATGTTACTCCTATGAATTAGAGTAGTAAACAGAATAATTCTTTCTTTCTTTCACTACATAAATTATGCTTCTACCAGAAGATACTAGCATCAATAAAGTTTAGTGGTAATTAGCTACTACTTACTTTCATACCATGCTCTTGGAAGGATTTTTCAATTTCACTGCTAACACAAGCAACAATGGTATCAAGGTAACAGTTTAATATTTAATGGAGTATTGTTACGTGTTCGTGGTATTAGTTATGGATGTTGATATAACGAGCACGTCTTAATCACAAATTTATTCCCCTGCTGACTGCCAGCAGGGTACTTCACTGTACCTCGTGGGCTGTTAGTTAAAGAGCCCTGCTGTGTGAGATGTGCATGACAAGGGAAGTATCTAGCAGAAGTTTTAATATTCAACATGATGAGAGAAGTTATGCTTAATGAATTACACAGTTAAATCCTACTTACATTTAGTTTGTAGAATTTCAATGTAATTAAAAAAACTAACTAGAAAGTAATACATGTATAAAGACATCAAAACACAGCTTTTAGCCCATTTTACTGGAATATGTGCACCTGCAGGACAAACCAGCTGAGAATCATGTTACTTTCCAACATCAACATTTATTCAAGAATTACACAGGTTATTAAATTGTTTTCAATATAAGTTATAAGACATCATATTGTTTGTAAAGATGCAGAGTAAAATATTTCTGGTTGACCTACTCCTAATCTCTTTTCAACCTTACCCTCTATAAAAAATGGTTGAATAGTTATACAGTTTTAAGTTAGGATTCAACCATTTTTCTGCAAAACACCTATCTTATTGTCTTCTCCTCCTGCTCTGTCAAGAATCATTTGTCTTTTAACGTGATCTTATTTTAATAAATTATAAAACTATTACTGCCATTATTTTTTTTTTTAAGTTAAGAATAAACACTAGTAACAGTCAATAATTTATCATAATATTGAAGTTAAAACCTAAGGATTTCAAAGTTTAATGCAAAAGGTGTGTATATGCAATTAGCTTCGACCATCACGAGTTCCTGCGATGTTAAAGCCCATTTCTGCATCCAAACCACCAAGATCCAGTGGACTTGACCAACCAACAGTGGCATGGGCCTACCCTAAAATCCAACAAACATGCTGGGCTGGTAAAAATCCAGAAGATAACACATGTGCCATCTGTTTAGAAGATATAGTTCCACAGTCAATCAAAAAAGTGAACTGTGGACATGCATTCCATACTAAGGCAAGTACTTGAAAGAAAACAAGCTGCTTGTTGACTTTTATTTTGAAGGAATCGTCCATTCACAACTCTGCCCATTTTCTTAATATTTTGAATAAAATTCAATTTTTCTTTTTATATTATCTTCAATCCTTTCATGACCAGGCTTTATTAATGAAAAATAAAATATTTTTATATAATCTATAGAAGAAATGGTGTCCAAAAAGTCTGGAACCATAGGAACTTCAACAAATTTTACATGCTGTTCTTATGAATTGGATTAAGTAGACCTTCCCATGCTTTGACAGCACTGCAATCAGTCACCCATTGTTCCAGACTTTTTGGACACTGTAGAAACTTGGTTAATGATGTATTTTCTCATCTTTTAGTGTATTCAAGATTGGCTGGTAAAACAGAGTACTTGCCCCAGTTGTCGTATTTACGTTGTTCTTGAAGAAGAGTTCCCATCTTTAAAGTAGAAGAGTTGTGGATTCTATGTGTTTGCTTTTTGTCTCACCAGGTGGAGATCATATATATATTTGAAAAGTGATTTTAATGAGCATATATCTTTTTAAATTCTCCATTAGAGTATTTAACAAAAAATATTCAAATATTTTTCACATACCTTCAATAATAGTGATTGATGTACAATAAAAAGTAATTTTAAATGTCATAACACTTCAGCTTAATAATCAAGCATCTTGGTTTACTTAATCACGTGTTAATGGGATGTTTGAAATGACAAAGATAAACTTTATTCCGTATTACTTGTGTTTTATAATGGACCAGAACTTAGCAGATGGATTATCATTGACGAAGATGTTGATAGCAGAATGCCAATCTTTATAAAAAGTTTTAAATAGCAGTTGATAATTTATTTTGTGGCTGTGATACATGGTTTAAAAAACAAAACCTAACCACCAGTATCATTAATTTTGTTTATTGTGAAGAAGATACAGTTGGAAACTAAGACCTGGTGACAATCTTTTAGAGCACAGTACAAACATCATCGTTCTTAGACCTCCAAAACCAAACTCAAAAAAATTTTTCTACAAAAATATCAGATTCTAATGACATACAATATTAAGTATCCCAGCATCACTTCTTAAAGTAATTAAGCTTCAGTATTTTTACAAAATATGCTGATTTCGCTATTGGTTTAAAAACAAAGATATGCACGAAGCTTAAGTATTAATTAAGGTATGCAAAGATTCCACATGCCTGGTTTATTTTTTTACTTGAGAACAGCTTTATTGTTAAGTAATTAATATCCATCTCTTGTTAAGTATACTTTTAGGTTTAGGCCTAAAATGGAGCTATCAAATAAAAATTGTTGAAACTTTTAGTGTCTTTATTCTTGTTTCTTTACATGGACAACACATTTAGGAATGATTGCATTCCTAACTTATCCCCCTTTGTATTTGACAATTAAACTCCATCTACTGCTACTTTTTACTATTGAACAAAGTTATTCAAAAATTATGTACGTTGTAATTAAATTTGATATAACTATACCTTGCTACTACTATCTACGAGTGAACAGTTCTAACTGAAGCTTCCTAAAGTGTGTACCTGATATCCTTCCATACGACCATATTGATTATTTTTGCTTTTGAGAGAGTATTAAAAACAAAATCACTCACAATGTCAATTCCAAACCTAAGCCTAGTAAGACAGTTTACTCATGAATAATAAACTGATACAGGCATTGTGTAGAAGTAGTTTAAAATAAATCGGAACCAGCAAGCAATTACAAAATTAAGTAGCCTTTCGATTCCGATGTGTACACAAGTACATCAAAACTGATAGATTATACGAACAATTAACTTCGTAAATGGCACCTTACAAAACATCTACAGTACTGTCAAACCTTTCTTTCATAACCTACCTGAGGATCTATTGTAAAGAAAAGAACAGGATACCCAATTGCTAACTAAATACAAACTAATCACAAGATTTTATTCCTTTTAACAAGTATGTTGTAGATATTAATTTATCAACCCAATTATTAGTCTTCTGAAACTCAGCTAAATAATAACTTGTTTGTTTGTTTTCACCTCTTACCTAAGATGCTGGACTTGGTTTAATATCTTGTCACTGCAATAATATTTTTTTAAGTAGTTTTCTAAATATATATTAGTTATCAATCAATAAATTTAATTTTTTTTTTCTTTTAGCACGCCTAGTTTACAAAGACATAATTAAGAAAATCCAAAACTTACTTCATATTTTCTGGCACAGCTTGTAATATAGTTCTGTTCTAACTTTGTACAACAAAAACATTAAGAAATAAAATTTACAACTATAAAGATATAAAAAACAAAAAAAAAGTATTTTATTACAAGTTAAAACTTTTACAGTAAGTTTAATTTGTATTTAGAACAGGTATGACATTTTGATCACTGGTGCGATCATTCTCAACTACACAAGTTTTAAAGGTAAAGAATGAATCGGTATTTAAATCTTCTCTTGTATGTTTAACAACTCCTGTAGATTTAACGATATATCGGATGTCTATAAACATTTAATATACAAGGTGTGTGTGTGTTTGTCTGTAATCTTAGATGTTAATTTTATATTTTTTCTTGTGGTATTCAAGTTTACTAAGAATTTTACATAACTGTGTAAACATAATACAAAAAAAACCACTAGTTAATGTATTGTCCAATCTGTATGTAGATTTTGTGGTAGTCTTGTTTCAAGGTCAAGGATCTAAATTCATTACCTGGACAGATAAATAAAATGCCTGGGAAATCGGACATGATTTATAAAGTTGTGGCAGTTCTAACTACAGTATGTCATGGTTGGTAATAAAATACTGGTAAGTGGTAATATTTTTTGAATTTGAGATGAATGTATTTGTTAATAGTTTCGTTTTGAATTTACTTACTGATTAAGTATATTTTATTACAGGTTTACAGCTTTTACAGTAAGTACGATTTGTATTTAGAACAGGTACAGCATTTCGATCATTGGTATTAGATTTTTTAATGTTAAAAAAAAAGGTTTGTAACACAATTACTAACTGAACGTGTGCTTCTAATGGTGTAAAGCATGTTACGATTCTTTTTTACTCACACTTCAAATACTACCACAAAACACTACTATAATACCACATAAAACTGTTCTATGTAGCACATACGAACTGCTGATATACCAGTATGTTTAATGCAATGTACTGTTTTTGTGATTCAAGCAGTAGGTTAAGACAAACTGATTATGGGATCAAGTCCAATTACGAAAAAGAAATGTTAAATTTAATTCTGGGACTCAAAATACTTGTAAGTGGGGTTTTCGTAACCATTAATTTGCATGTTAGACACGTGTCTTTCCTCAGGGGTTGCTGCTTGGTTCACTTCCACAAACCCCTGACCTTGTGGTGACTGACTGGAATGACGTCGCAAAAGCACAATTCCGACAACTAAGGCAGTCAGGAGGGCAATGCCTGCAAATGCCAAGGTGATATAAACACTTCCATTCCATCTTAAGTCTCTGATTCCTTCCTTTCGAACAGAGAAGGTCTACAGACGGAACAAGAAAACAATTACAAACAAGTTTAGTAGATATAAGTTTACATTCCAACTTAACAGAACTATCTGGGTTAGAACTTTACTGTTGTAAGAATGATGGTGAACATGAATCAGATCAAGAAATGTTGACAATATTTATTAAAAAAAAGAAAAGCTTAAGGCTTTGAAGATAAAAGAGACTGGGTTGACAACTCAGTCAAAATATGATACAGGATCTAACAAATTACGTTATTTTGAGTATTTACTCAACTAATGTGAAATTACTACTAATAAAAATGGAGATAGATAGGAATGATGACATTCCTTCCAATACCTTGTATGACAAAAAAAATCTGAAATTCCTATGATCTAAAATCTGATCTGTAAATAAAAAAAAAATATTTTAAGACTTTCTAGTGAAAGTAAAAGTTTTTAGAACGAACACTGAATAAGGCAGAGTTAAAAAAGAATATAAGCTACAAGCTATGTTAAAACAATCTTAAGCTGATAGCTTATCTTTTTAACCAAACTAAAGTTAACCCCTTTCCAGCCCGCTATCTCATTTTTCAAGAGGGCACACCACAATAGTAAGTTACGAAAATAATGTCTGATCGCCCACCTCTGAAATCATCTTCAAAATATAACTAACCAAAATGTTCATATTTACAATTTTATTAACGTGTTTGTTTTTGGTTAATGAAAAATTGCAAACATCAATGTTGATTCTCTAATTGTTATTTGTATTTAGGGAGTGAAAATATGTAAACCTCCCACTTGTATGGATAACTTTGAAACAAATGAAAAGCAAATCTGTGGCTTCTGTACATGTTTGCTGCTAATTTCTAGCATAAGGAGATCGAAAACAGGGAAATTTTGAAGTTGGTAATGTCAAAATTAAACATCTACTAACTGCACTTATATTAAACTGTATAAAATCTTAAGTTTACCATCATAAAGATATTTTATTTTTCACATGCCATGTGCTGTAGAGCCTCCTTTATTCTCTATTGAGTAATAAACATCAATACTTAAATTGTTAATTCACATGTTCAAGAAATGCACTGTGCTATTTATCAAACTATAGAGTTCTATTTTCACAATGTATCATTTCACACTTACCACTTCATTATGGTGAAGAGGTTGGTTCTGGGCATGGGCTACGTGTGGTTCTGGTAAGTCGTTGTGCTCTTCAAGGACTGGGACTTTATCCATTTTGCTGTGGTCCACGAATGCAGGATGATTTATTTCAGAAACCAAACTCTCATCTTCCATAGATTCGGGATCAAACTCTTTTTCTAACTTCCCACCGTGATTCTTTTCGACAAGTAACTTCTCCCTCTCGAGTTCTTCAAGTTCTTTTTGTTTTCTTTCTTCCTCTAATCGCTTCTGTTTTCGTTCTACATAAGAATTTTTACAATGGACATATAGTCACAATTTAACTCAAGAAGATTAGCAGAGCAGGTTCTAAACTAGTGTTCTGGTAATGAACTGAAACTGCATGTTTGTTAGGGATTCTCCAAACACACGGGACTTCAAGCTTGGCTGAAATAATCAAATATGGATCCCATCCGATGCTACAGATCTGCATTCTTTTAGAAAGACTACACTTTTCTTAGTAAAACTATCTATTTCTAAAATTATCTATTAAAACTAAGTAAAAGTGACAAAATCCATTGATATAAATGGTCTCAAAACAATACATGCACACATAGAATGGAAGTATCGCTTTCAAAATGCACTTTATAATAGAGATTTATCGGTACCTTCTCGTTTCTTCTCCACTTCAGCTTGATACTGTTTGAGAATGGCTTCATCAGTTTCTGTGGAAAAGGCAGCATCCGGTGTAACTCCTTTCAAGTCTATCCAGGCAGCCACTGAAAATAAATTTCATTTTAAGATAATAATAATGAGCTACAAAATAAAAGCATCTGCACTATAATGTTACAAGTAATCATAGTTGAACATTACAAATGTACACCAATCTTTAACATAATGAGTCTACTGGTACAACTACGTAGGAAAGTACTGGATATTAAATTAAATCAAGTTAAACTTAATGCTTATTAACACTAATTTGCCCACTAGTAACAAAGTAAATCTAGAGACTAGACCACTGTCCAAGTTTTTCACTCTAGACAAACACCACCGTCAACATTATTATTGTCCAAGTTTGCAAACTAGAATTAAATTAATTTTTTTTTAACTTCGAAAGTTTTAGCCATATCTTTTAAACAATGCAAGTGACCAACTATATCTAGCAGTACAATTCCACAGAATTTAAATGTTAGATTATTCTGTTTATTTTTTACTGAATGCTAAAAGGAAATCATACAAACCTAGCAATAAAAAAGTTGGAAATGGTTAAAAAAAAATTTTTCTTCAATATTCATTCACTGAAGTTAAATCATTATAAATATGATGTGGCTAATCATTATGGACTTCTTTTTTAAATGGAAAATGGGTATGGTTTGATAAAAAGTTCAATATTGTTAACATTTTCAAAACATGATCCAGTATTAAAATTGTTCAGACATCTGTTTCAACTTCACTGACCAGTGACAAACTCCGAGTCACTGTGTAATACAGGAACAAATAACTTTAAGTTTCATTGGCTTCAAATTGTTTTGAGAGTTAATGTGAAAGATTATGATTGGAAAATAATATTATATTGACTTGTCATCAGATTTCTAACTTAAATCATTAACAAATGAAGTAATAAATTCTGATATAATTAACCTTCTCAGACCCCAATCATATTATTTAACTGAGTACGAGTGTGTACACATTGAAAAGAAAACATGTTATAACTTTATTACAATTCCCATACGACGACATAGTAAATACCCTGCTTTACTGAAGAATTCTCCACTCTTATATTCAGTGCAACTAGTTGATAAGATCTTTTAAGCATAAAAAATTGGAATAAAAAAAAAAAACACATTTTTGTAACTAAACAATGTATACACCATTTTTCTCATTTCTGTTATCTAACTTTAGTACATT
>NW_013666266.1:342324-361368 GCF_000517525.1 Limulus polyphemus
ATTATAACGCCCCCACGGCTGAAAGGGGCGAGCATGTTTGGTGGTATGCGGATTCAAACCCGCGACCCTCAGATTGTGAGTCGAGCACCTGGCCATGCCGGGCTCCATTAACAGATGAAGTATTAAATTCTGATATAATTAACCTTCTTGGACCCCTATCATATTATTTAACTGAGTACGAGTGTGTACACATTGAAAAGAAAACATGTGATAACTTTATTACAATTCCCATATGACGACATAGTAAATACCCTGCTTTACTGAAGAATTCTCCATACTTGTATTCAGTGCAACTAGTTGATAAGATCTTTTAAGCTTAAAAAATTGGAATAAAAAAAAAAACCACCACCTTTTGTAACTAAACAATGTATACACCATTTTTCTCATTTCTGTAATCTAACTTTAGTACATTTATTTAAATACATAATTTTCCATGATTCTGTCCAATTCTGTCACTAAGCCTTAAATTTGGATAAGAGTTTACTCAGGCACTTAAAGTTCCAATGCGTAGTTCTTACTCATTCTTTTGTGCAGCTTCTCGGCAACAGAAGGATGACGTTCCAACATCAGGATGCTTTGGTTAGCCATGTGGTTCAGGTTTTCCAAGTGATCCAGAACAGCTTCTTTCTCAGCAACTGCTTGCTTAAAGTTGCTGTTAAGAAGGTGGTAGTAGTAATGTAGCATGTGGTTTCTGTCCTTGGCCACAGCTCGCAACAACTTTAATAAACACTTTTCAATCCTCCTCACCTACACAATATAACAATTGACAGTGACAAAATTAAAAAAAAAATAGTTATAAAAGTTAATGATTTCAATAAAGTTCAATTTACATATGCCTTTTTCATTTACATACGACTGAATATTTACCACTTCTACACCTTGTACCTTTTAACTTTGCATAAAAATCAAATACACCCCTTCTCCCATGGCAAAAATACTTCATCCTACACATTTCATGAACACACTTAAGTTACTAAAACTTTGAGACCCTATTCAGGCAAAGTCCACTTTTAAATACAATTTGCGCACAGGTTACATGGGAAATAAAATTCCTTGACCTCCCAAAGGCATAAATTACCAATTTAAACAAAACTTAAACTACACCAAAATTTAATAACTAATATTTTACAGAAAATGTAGTGACAGGTGTACAAAATATTCGATTAATAACAGTTATACCCGAGCTGTCAAAAAAATACTTTTTCAAACAAAAAAAAATATTAAATTAAAAGACTGAACAAGCCATTAAAAAAATTCTACTAAACCATGCATTACTGACAATGCACTAATGAATTCAATATCTTTTACAGCCTCTTAAGCATCTACTCAAAAACACCTCAGGTGTGAACAGAAAAGGAGCAGCCAAAAAAGGATTGAGCATGAGACTTAAAGGAAGGAAATCAAAATTGGGTGCAACAATACAAGAGCAGTCTAAACTAAGGATATACAACAGTGTTAAAGTGTGCAACAATACAAGAGCAGTCTAAACTATGGTATTTTTTTAGGCCAAGCAAACTAGATTAACAGTTTCTAGCTGAAGTTTTCAAAAGAATCGTACATGTGAACGGTTATTATTCATTGCCAAGTTTTAAGCACTACTTTGCTAAATTTTGTTTTACTCTCCATCATGTCCTAAGTTGAACAAAAAAAATGAGGCCTGGCTAGCTAATGAATGAATATTTGCTGTAAAATTGTTATCAACTGTATAAGTGTAGCTAACTTTAACACTGTTGTATATCCTTAGTTTTCCAATATACAGTTGCATTACATTATTTTTAAACATTTTCTCAATTTACTGCTGAAATTCCACTTCACAGAACTTTTTAAATAACTATAAACCTTACGGGTCAACATAACCTTTATTCAAACCTGTAAGCAAGCCTTCTTGCACAATAACACATACTTTTAAATTATCTTTAAAGCAATAATTGTTCTGGATAATTTGATTTACTGTATCTAGTCTATTACGAGTGTTTTTTTATCTGAGTACCAGGGCTGGTTGGCTGATATGTAATTATTCACGTACAACACACATTAAGGTCTGAACCAAGTGAATTGTAATTACTATAAATTTTATTTAATTCATTTACAAATCAGATTTTTACGTAATGATTAATAACACAACATTATTTTTATACTATGTGAACATTTGGGAAATTCTAACTTCAGCTTACCATTTTGTATTAAGACAAAATAAGTCAAGTGTTTTATGAGCAATTAGATTCATTAATAGTTTGTTTTAAATCATAAAATAAAATAAAACAAACCATTGGAATTGTTTCATCCAAAGCCTTGATAAAACATTCCATTGACGATTTTTTACGCAAGGTGATGACTGTCAGGACTCTTTGATGATGCATGGCATTCAGCTGACGCTTTTGTCCGTCTCCTTCCTCTTCAAGAGCATCTACGGTTTTCTGAAAACGCTTTAAACCAAACAAACACGTGAATGTTGCATACTTAACGATACAGAAACATGCAATACCACCTTGTATTGTCATTTTAGTAGCTCTATTTCTTCAAATATATATGCACAAAAAAAAAAACACTCGATAATGTATATACTTTTTTCAAGAAACATAAAATTTTAAAGATAAAAGGCAAATATATTTTTTAACACAACAAAATACTTGTTTTTCTGAAATATGAATGATTGTGCAACGAATAAAACACTTCCTTATGTTCATTAGACCAACCCATTTTTCAGTACAAGTCATGTTTAAACCCAACTAGTTATCTGCTATTTTTTCTTAAATTTTAAACACCACAAAATTTAAATGAAATTTTATGACTGTCTTAAATTTGTATTTTTTTTTAAAGGTACTTACAAGTTCTTGTAAAAGATTAATACAAATAGTTAAATAGATTTACTACACTAATATATCAAAAATATTTTTTTTTTTGAAAGCCAATAATTCAAAACATGGGCTGATTTACATGGGTACCCTTTACTGTGCATGATCCAAGGTTTTAGTGTCTTACATTCAAAGTTTTACTAAACTACTTTTTGTTTATGTTATACCAATTAGAATAGCATAAAATCTTAGCTATTAGTCTATATCTTAATAGTACACAAGTTAAGTTCTTAACTCTACAAGGGAATATTAAAAAAAAATCCTGAATTTCCACTAGTGTGACCCACGACACATTTTCTCTTAGCATGTCATCATCTCTATTTTATCCATCACCCCTCAAAAATGTACGAAATTACTGTTTATAAAATCGTTACTGATCAAACAAACCATAATATTTATATTCTTCAATTCTGTTTGGTTACAGAGCTATTGAATAGAAAATCAGACCCCTCCTGCCACATCCTCTCTTTCACAATTCGTTGATAGTTCTCTCTTACATTTCATTATATATGAAACTAAAATTATGAACTAAAAGAGAACATCAACTGTACTTTTCAATAAAACTATACTCAACTTGCAACCAGAATTTCCCAAATTTCTTTACATATATGACTTAGCTGGAGATTTTGTACAAGATGTGTGAAAGACCAAAATGTACATTTTGCCATTCGAGCTACATTTAACTTGCTTTAACAATTGTGTGATAATTCTACTTGTACCATTTCACTTTATAAATAAGCAAATATTACTATAAACTCTATGATACAAGAGCTGAAAGGTAATCAGTCTAATTAATTCCAGATCAATTTATTTTAATTCAGTCTTCAATAATTATGCAGTTAGTTTTGTAAGGCTGACGAGTGCTTTCCGACAGTTTCATACTAAATAATCCTTCCTCCTTATTTTACTCTATGTCTTATTTCTCAACATGTCCAAACGTCCACTGTATTTTTAATAATTTAATTACTTTACTTAGAAGAAACTTTCCACTTAAATTTCCGGAGTTCAACAAGGAAGATAAGAAAGTCTTACTTCGGTCATTTTTTTCTTGAATTCTTCAGCCCCTCTTGGATCTTTCAACTTCATCTCTTGGTAATGTTCTTCCAGCTCATTCCATTTTTTCATAATCTGAAAAAAATAAAGTGAAATTTTATAAACTATGGGTAACTTTTTTTGAATGCACCTAAAAAGTTTATTATGCGATGCAACCTAAAACAAGTTTATATTCTTTTGGTCAGTCATTTTTCAGCACCTCTAATAAACAGTAGGAAGCTGTAAACTAGTGTTCGTGTATACATATCAAAATTGTTGATGTAAGCAACAAGAAAACACAATGAATATTTTTTTTTAACATGGAACACGAAAGCTACGAGGTACATCCATCTTTAAAAATGTGCCAATCATTTTCGAGTAACATTTAAATTTTCAGAATCTCTAAAACATATACTTTCAAGACAGATTATTACCTCTGTCACTTTTCTCCTATGAGACTCCTGAAGTTCTTTTTGGGCCTCTTTGAAAGCCTGATGCTCATTTTCAGTGTCAAAATTTCGATAATAATGATCGATAGGGCTTTCGGTCGTGGTGGTGGTTGTGGTGGTAGAGGATACTTCCTCTTCCTCGTCGTCATCTTCATAGTCATAGTATTCTTCATCATATTCATCACTATCAGAATCGTCCTCAACACTATTGCTCAGTTTAGAGCTCTTTCCTGGAAACAGCAGTTTCTCTGTATAAAAAACAAACCAATTAAATGTTTTCAAATACTTACCCCTAAACATACATTCCAGATATAATTTCAGTATTAGATCTCCGATACTTTACCGTATTTATGAAATCTTGTACCGTTATTGTGCCATCTGTTAAAACTTTCCAAAATGGTTCAAAAAACATTATGCTTAGAAGCATTATTACCTTGCTTTTTTCTTATGTGTAAGACTTTTGAAATTATGACTGTTATTGATCGCTACCGTTATACTGATCACTAATATCGTCCCCAGGACACGTGATCAATAACTGTCACTTACATTTAAACGTAACTAACTTTCGCTTCACCCCATAATTGCTTCTGACATTAGTAAATTGTTATTATACGAGTGGTAACTTTTTCATATTGTGATGATTTCTAGAATCATTAGTTTTGTGAATAAGGCTGTACTAGGCTTACAAAAAAAGCCTGTATCACTACTAAAGGATAATTAAAAAACAATTGGAATGAAATTTTATGTGGGTCCTGATTTTGTTACTTTTTGTGTTTCACACATATCAAAAACCAAACAATGTGGAAACTATTTTGTGGTAACTTATTATTGAATGACAGAAAATGAAATTTAAATGTTCTGAATACCTCAAGTAAATAACAGTAAGTGGTTAAGAACACAAAACACATATTTTTTTTTTTTAACTTCAAATCTAAGCAGCTACCAGTACTTACCATTTTCAGGACAACAAACAAACTCTACACCAGAAAATATGTCTACACCACATGGTAACAGCATCGCAAAACTCTGAAGTTTCATTCCACTCGTTTCACAAGTTTGGGCAGCTGTGTGGTTCCATTCATCAAAACTCTGGCAGATGCTCTGGTTATGAATGTGATCAAACAGACAGTGTTCTGGCACAAGCAAAGCATCACTCTGGAATGGGCCCTCTAGTAAAATATACATAATTAAAATGGTTCATGATAAAACAGTACAACAAGAGCTCTTAAAAAAGATATTTATGAAGTATATAATAAAAAATAAATCATGAAACGTGTGCATACCATATTGCCCCTAATTAAAACCCCAGGGGGTGCTGAAAACTACAAAAGAGGGGTGCTAGTTATAGTATTTGTGCCTATTCTGGATTCTATTTTTCACACGTAATTTGTTGATTTCAATGCTAATAAGTGTGCGATTGTTTTTTCGTCAAGTATTCAGACTAACAAGTCGACATGTTTATGCGATGAATAAACATACTTTTGTCCACCTTACAATGTGCATATTATATTTGCATAACATCTCGAACCTCCAAGATGTATATCTGTATTTTTCAGTATTCCTGTATACTGTATCTGATATTCACTCTCTACTACCGTGAACTGACGTTAAACCAGCAACGTAGGGTACAACGTACAGCTGATAACTCTGACATCAAATACACAATACCAGGTACCATGGCATGCACATTTTGACCCCTACCTTCACACAGGGTCAATGCTTAGATATGAAATGGTGAACATTGTTTAACAAGCATTAGAAATTCTCTAGGAAGTGGTCACAAAAAAGTTAATTCATTTCCTTTACATAATATTCATTAATGATGAACTAAAGTTTAGAGTGAAATGTTTTCGAATGTTCATGCAATCCTAAATGCTGCCAGATGTTCAGTAAATACACAAAGACTACAAGTTTACTTCTTCATATATGCTCCTTCCTCGATTCCAGATTCAAAAGACTTCAAATGAACAACTTCATAAGTGTCAAGGAGATGACGAGAAATTCCAAACAAGATGCCCTCTAAGTCTGTCCTTCTACAGAAAATGCTTTTAAAAAACAAACTAAGAAAAATTTTGAAGAAGCAGAAAATATTCAAAACATCTAACAGAATCAGAGTTTGATAAACTAGACTATCAAAAGACCTGGAAGGTTATTTGGATGAAAATACTGATTCAGTGTCTGGAAAAACTGGGAAAAGACACATCCAGTTCTATCTACTACAGCTAAAAAATATATCTCTTCAAGGAAGCTACTTCATTTAGAAAGGAGAGAGAACCTTTAATGCAGCTGGCTAGAGAGCAAGCTTACAGTAATGTCTTCATAATACAAACCACATTTATATATTAATTTTGTCAGTATGATTACAAAGACAGCTAAATGACAATATTTGATTTAAAAAAAATTCCCACTTATAATCAAACCTATGATCCACAAACTATTATCCAATTTATTACCTAAAAAATGAGTTTATGAGCAAAGGATAAGACAACCTGTATATTTCATAATCATTACTGTTTGTTACATAACAGTTAATGTAACTTGAAAAATCAAACATACATCGTATTATCTGTGTACCTAATTCATTCCATTGATGATATAAAATTACAGTAAATGTTACGGTTACATCAGACATTACTTAATGTCTTTGTATTCAGAAATTATCATGTTTAAGAATAAGGCATAAACAATGATGCGGTTCCACAGACATGCTACTCAAAATGTAGGGTTGGTAGGTGTAATTTTTTTCTATTTCTACGGCTTCTCGAAGGAAGACACTATTCAAGAATGTAGTTGTAATAATAAACTTGAAAGTTCTAATGAAAAGAAATTAACCATCACATTCTCAAAAATGAAACTAAAGCAAAAAAAAACCCTAATCCCCACAGTATGAATACAGTACATAGGAAATTTACATTTTCAACTTTACTAAAACACTGTCCTAAATAAAGGGAATCTTTCTACAAGCTTGCATAAATAATGAGGAACTGATGCTCTAGAGCAGGAACAGTGGCATTTACCATAACAATCAATGGTGATCAACAAGATGTTAGCTTGTACAAACCTTACATTCCATTAGAACCAATGTCCTGGCTTTACACTATAAAGAAATGATTCTGATTTTGTTCAGAACAGATACTTCATGCGATAACTGAGAATTTTACGATGCTCATAAAATAAGTATAGTTAAAACTTAACTAGATGTATTAAATTAAACTTATATTTATCCAATTTGAACTTTACAGTAAAGTTTTTATGTGCTATTTGTATTATCTTTTACTTCAGACCTGGATACATTATAAAAGGATACCTACAGTAGGGTATTTGTTAGGCCATTAAAAGACACGACTGTCAAGTCTATTTAGCAAAACTTTAAATACAAATTACAAAGCATCAATCTTAAATATAGTTTGGCAGAAACTCTGAACAGTAATAACTAATTTGCTCTCAATTTGCTAACATTGCGTCTTTTATGTTTGTAATATTCAGTAAATAAACAAATTGTTTCTTTGTCTTTAGAAGTAACATGAACAATAATAATACAACATCTATGTCATCACATAAACACACACACACACACACAATCACCTGTCTTATGCCAGAATTAGCTGATGACAACATAAGACATGTTCACTTTGGATCTTTAAATGTCATGCCGTTTGTTGTCCAAAGTTATGAATTTTTACAATAAAACCACGAAATAAATTAAATAAACTTCTAAATGCATTAACGTTATTTGTTTTAGTATAAGAAGTTCAGAATCAGCAATTTTAAATAAGAAAAGTCGCTCTATACATACCCAAACATCTGTAAGGCTTAACCCAGCTTGGCTCCTTACATTTCTTCTGGTCATTTTTACACCAGCTGTCAATCTTGTAATACTGGCTGGACTCCACTATGTTTCGAATGTCCTTACTTGGATAGGCCTAGAGCAGAAAACAAGTTTGATGATGGTATCTTGGTGAACCGAGCAAAGAAAAATTTAAAACAATAGGAAACCTGTCAATAACAAACAAACTAAAATCTGAGCATCACTACAATCCTTTTCTGAAACAGTTATCTGTATACAACAATAAACAGGATTAACTATTTAAATAGTACCAACTTTCAAAAACTACCATCTGATTTATAATACAAAGATACTTGAAGTACACCAGTTCCTGTTTATAATACAAAGATACTTGAAGTACACCAGTTCCTGTTTATAATACAAAGACACTTAAAGTACACCAGTTCCTGTTTGTAATACAAAGACACTTAAAGTACACCAGTTCCTGTTTGTAATACAAAGACACTTAAAGTACACCAGTTCCTGTTTATAATACAAAAATACTTAAAGTACACCAGTTCCTTAAACAAAAGGGAATCCTCAATAGCTGCAGCACTTGAAATTCTTTCAGGCAGGATTAGATTAAATTAATCTACGAGATATTTTTTTTATTATTATTAACTATATTTTTGTGTGGCAGCAATACCAAGTGTGGGGTGCTAGTATACCCAATTCAATTTAATTACTCATCAGGATTTCTACCAGCTTACCCTCAAATTAAAATTCTGTTAGGGAGGATTTGAGTAAATTAATCTATAAGACCTTGGGCATGGTCAAATACATCGAAAGAGTTTGACTTCCCGAGTCCAAAGCTATAATTAGATCTCAAATCGGTTAAGAGATGACGGAGCTAGGAGCTAAAAGTCTGTACTTCAAAAAACAACAAAAAACTCTGGCATTATACGAGCTGCTATGTCGCGGCTAAAAACAAATGTGTCAAAGATGTTATTTTTCAGTTTCTGTTGGTTGTTGAAAACTTGGTAAAGACTCCAACAAGAGCAATGCTGTTTATAAAACATCTTTAATTTTTACAGAGATGGAACAAAACCAGCCAAAATGTCTACTACTAAAAATACAAACTAACCAATTAAGATTCTCATAAGAGCAACGAAAAGATTATTTTGTACAAAACAGTAACTCTGAATTACCTTACGACAATATTCCAAAACTTCCAGCTTGTCCTTGGTACAAAGTCCTTTCTGGTTTCCTTTGCTAGTAACCCACTGAAGATTTTCGTTAAGATATTTTCGGTAAACTTTTCCATGGCCACAGAGTATGGCTACCATTGGCTGGAAGTGGTTCAAAGAAGCATCTATGTTTCCAGCAAGAGCCTAGAATGTATTTTATAAAACAAGTTTTACCAACAGTTAAAACTGATGAAAGGCTAATATGTTGTTTACATATAAATAATCTGAACAAGGTTCAAGTGTTAAGTATCAAATTCTAGCAGCAGGTGTCGCTGTCAAGCAGTTTCGAAATTTTGCATAATAACATGAAATACTTCTTTTAGGTCTAATGTTAAACAAACTAAAACTCAACATTCTAGTCTACACATTACACAAAAACTTTAAGCCTAAATCAATTTGTTGAGTTTTCATCGTGTGACACGGATGACACCCGTTGTCTTGGTGGTATGTGTTCCTATAACAAGCCAATTTACCAAAGACAACAAACAGCTGGTTACAACACTGTGCACTGTTAAATGAACTACACTAGAACTTCTGTACAAGTTCAGTCTTATTGAGTAATCCAACTCTCCTCTCTGAACATATTTTCATTAACATTTACAAAAATATAGTTTCCTTGGTAATAACTTTTGTATCAACATCTTTTATTACAGCTTCACTCAGTAACAAGCCTTGAAGGTTTCTCTATGACATATCAAAAATGAACTTAAAACTGTGCAATGATTAAAGTCCATTTTTAGTTTGGTATAAAAGTGTCAATGGAATTATCAAAGATCATATTTAGTCAGGTATAAAAGTGTCAATGTCACTGAAGTGTATCAAAACTTGGAAAAGAAAATGGAATTAGTTTTTTGTTTTTTTTCTTTCTTGGCAGAAAACCTATCTGTAAAAGTTTTCACAAAATCCAAAGAAGGGACAGCTTATAAACACAAAATAAATCACCAAAGGACGTTCTATCTGTATACTCTCTTCATTTTACCAAAACAATTTGTTAGATAAGCTTCATACAATGTACTAATTCTACTTTAAAGTATAATTAAACTGTTTAAGAAATCAATAATTTTGTAGTAAGTTCTGTGTTATGTTTGCACTTTAGGTAAGAGAAATTATGGGTTTTCTTTTCAAACAAATACAGAATACTGGGAATGATTTTTTGCACAACTGTTGTCAATATCTTGCCACAATCTTAAAAGGTTAAATATATCCAACATTACAGAACCTCTTCCACTAAAAATTAAAGTGCTGTTATGTCAACTGGTTAAACTTGAATTATGGGTTACATATATCTTCCTTCCTTTCCTGATGCTAGTACAATTTTAATCTAAAGTTTAACATTACACAATATAGGACAACAAAGGACATGTTTGGTCCATCTAGACAGTCCCATCTGCTAAACTATACCGAAAGAAAAAAAAAACCAACCCTTATCATTCAAATATTTATCAAGCTATTTCTTAAATCCCGTTAAATTTATTGCATCTACATCAGCTGAAGGTAACCCATTCTAAAGTCCCTCGACCCTTTTAGAAAAATAAAACTAAGATGAAGATGACTGCCAAAATTTATATATATTTACATTCCTTAATCCTACCATTTTTGCTATTAACTATGAAAAAAGGAGGATACATCAACACTACCAATTTCCTTGAAAATCTTAAACCGATCCCCAAACTTTTCTAGATCGGACAGAAAATGATAAAAAACACCCTGCATAATTACGTTAATCAAATGTAAGGTAACATGACTTTTCTGGTTAATTCTGTGGTGCCGATGTAGAAAAATCTGTTACCAAGTCACCAAACAGTAATTTTATTGTGAAAATAATTTAATAATGGATATCAAATTGTTATTTTTGTACCTCTCATATAACATTTGTGGACAATATGGTGGCAAATTGAAGCTTAAAATAAGAAGTTAATTATTTGGTGCATCACATATGACATACTACTTTTGTTACAATACGTACTTACAAAGCAACACAGACATGACAATAAATGTGTTTGTTTCATTTCTAATTTTATCAGCTTTGTAAAACCTTTACACTAATGATATTACTTGTCTAGATATATTAAATGATAGTTCTGGTAGTCAGCAACAGTAATTATTCAGTTCAATATATCATATACAAGCAACAGTTAAGGTAATATCTGGAAATAATGTAAGTGTTTATTTCCAATGTAAGCCAAATCAATGTTACTGTGACAGTGTTTACAGATATGATGCACACTATCTAAGCAACCAGTCTGTTATAGGCTATGCAAACCAATTTATGTGTAATATTTTAAGATTTTGATTCAACTCGCATGAAAACATCACAGGCCCACTTACATTATACATAGTTGGTGGATAATTTATACATAATAACTAATAATGGAGCTAGTAGTTAGTCTGAAGTAATAATCTACCCCCAAATTACAACCTACACATCATATGTCACCAAAGTGGCCTGCATATAGGAACAATACATTTAATAGTTTTAGTTTAGTTTAGATGATACGACTGCCGAGATTGACCAATACATTATACTCCAGTTCCATGTCTGGAAATGATTAGATGTCAATGTAACACAGGACGTAGAAACCTTCACTTAAAACGTCACAAAGTAGAATTACCATGTACATGACAGTGTAATTAAGAAAATCAGAAAATTGATTCATGAACAATGCTGGAAATTAGCTGTAATCAATTACTCATTACACTATGTTTGTATAATTCACATTCTGCGTAAATATCTGGACGATCTCCAATTACTTTCCACTAGTAAAGTACAGGTACTATCCAAGCAAATATATGCAACTTTGTAGAAGACATGATATCATGTATCCTTGGTAAAGGCCATTTATTATATTTGACATACATGTGTGTTGTTAAATGTCACATTCCTTCTTCTCTCTCATATACAAGATAATTGGTATTCTACTATTGCAGACCTTTCTACTTATGGTACTCATCTCGCATTTCTCATTTATCTTAACATTGTTACCACTGGAGTCTGTTTATGCAAAAGTGTACTACTGGAAAAGAAATGGGTATACACAGTATAAAAGAAGGCATTACATGCCTATATACGTACAAACAGTATCTCAACACTGCTTAATGGTATTAAAATAATGGTTTGGTGACCATTTTGATTTACATAACTAATACATGAAAACACCAGTATTTGGTGAAATATCATAATTACAGAATTGAGGAAAACAAAGACAACCAAATGTTTCACAAAGACTTCATTTAATACTACCATGGTTTCACCCATATCTCGGGTATATACTGAAACAATTCACCATGTTTGTGGAAAAAAAGCAAAAAAAAAACCAGTAAAACCTGGAAATAAAAAGAAATTAAAAACTAATTCAGACAAAGTTCTCAATGACTAGGTTAATCTGAGCTCCTCCCCAAAGTGAATGTCATGGTTCCCAACCTGTTTTTATGGTTGAGCATATTCAGACCCATTTGCAAGATGTTTTAACTTTAAAAAAAAACTCATGGTAATAATAAATAAAATACTTGTGAAATGTAAACCATCCATTTTCCTCAATTATTTAATTTATGCATTTAAACAGTTTCCTGCTTGGTAACTTTGGACTTTTGTTTTCAGCATACCTAAACTAACCAAAGGTAAGTTGCCAACTGTTCCATCTATTCCTCGTATGACACTTTCCATCCCAGATATCGTTCTAGTAATCTTCCTCTGAATTCTTATCACAATTCAATGTTCTTCCCAAGGTAAGGATCCCAAGATTGAACACAATACTCCAAATGAGGCCTATACAATGCTACATAATGAAGTCATAACCTCTTTAGACTTACATTCAATATATCTGTAGATATAACCTAAAATCATATTTGTCCTAGAAGGCTGTACGAAGAAGTAAGGAGAAGGCCTGACCATTATTTCATGGCATATATAGCTACAACTTATGTATTAAAACTTGCTTCTTTTAATTCAAATTCGTATATGCAGTATTTGTAGTTACAATAGCTCAAGATTCAATCTTTTAACATGAAATTTTCTGACGGGGGCATGCCCCCAGAACACCCTAAAATGACAATGTGGCAATGGCCCAACCACTCCAAAATTGCTTCCTACAACAATGTCCTACCAATAGCACTGCTTGGATGACTGATGAACAAGAACACCAGGATCCTCTTATTTCATAACTCTGTTAGTATTAAGATTAGTCTCATCAAAAGTACACTAAACTTAGAGCTTAAAAGTTAAGTTAATGCAATCACTCACCCAGTTTTTGCACTTTTCTCATTTCACATTTAACAACCTCTCTCTTGCGTTTAACTTTAAAGTTTAAATTAGGATCTAACAATTTATTGTTGTTTTTTCCATGATAAATCCATGCCAATAACATGTTTGTTATTTGTTACTTTCGTTAAGTGATGACTTTTATAAGCAGAAGTGAATGGGTGAAATTGAAAAACAAATATATATATATATATATAACTGATGATACTGATACAGCGTCGGTGATTATGATTAACAGTAACAGTTTCAACTCTATGTTAAGCCTAACTTTGCCCTAAGACCGCGAGATTTAGTCTAAAGAAACACCGAGATCCAATGAGAAAAAACAATTCACCGATATTAGTGTTAGTCACACATGTGCCAAGATAACGATATAACAACAATATTACCAACCTCCACATATCCAGCACTGTCTCTAGAAAATGTTGCTATCACAAATAATGCAAAAGCGATATGGCTTTTCATCATAGCTGTCTTAACACACTTTGACTAAGTTAAAAACGTAAACCTTTCGAGGTATTAACACACCCCTCCGCCTTATTGTACGACAATACACTTTGTTACCCATGAGCCTCTAGCGAACTTCGTCTCTTAGCTAAAGGCTTATGTTATAGTCCTGGCAATTGGTTCAAGATCAATTAAAAACCATACTCCATCCAATCAGAAACTTGTTTAGAAAATATATATATATGCGCTAAACGTTGCTGACCTATATTTTCCATCTAATAAATACATGATATATTATGCTAGTGAAAACACCACAGTAACTGACTTTAAGAAATAATAAAAACACATTAATTACAATCATAACAAATATATAAAAACCGTTTATATATGTTCCATATTTCGAATTTTGTTTTTTTTATTTAAAAAAAAGGGTTGCTACCACGTGCAGAAATTGACGTCAAACTGCGGAGATCGTAGTCAGTCATGTTGCCAAGTGATTTTAATTAAACGACTTTGTGAATTATGCACATCACAGGCTATTGGAGGCCAACTGCCGCAAGCTATTATTACTATAGATGCATTTAAAAAGAGAAGCTGTTTGCATAAATGAACATTTGAGAGTTAAAACAAATCCACAATTTTAGTTATTTATCAATGAACTATTGCTTTTCCCCCAAAAATATGGTATAAATGCGTTAAATCAAATCTTACTTCACATTCATATTTTTACCAGATAATAAATCCCTTTCTTAAATTAAGATATATATAATAATAATAACGTAGCAAAAAAATAATAATAATAATCATTCCTAGTTTAATGGTTAGAAAATCGTCATTATCAGGTTTACTTAGCTTCCAAAAGTGAAAGAAATAAGAGAAGAACTAGCCTGAAATAATACATAAGACGGCTATATCCAGCAGTTCAGATCTAATATATCAAAACCAAATATATAACACGCAGTTACTTCATGATTGTAAAAAACACGTAGGGTATACAACAAAGGTTTGGTAAAGAAACCTGATAAAAAGCAGTTAGTTTGAACATTATCAGTCACTTTTCAGAACACACAAGAAAGTCCACTAATTATTCGTGACTTCTTTCATAAGGCATCCTACGATATTACAAGAGTTAAAAGTTTTTATAACTGTTTTCTACAATTTTTTTTTTAGATATAAAAACAAATATCGGCTAGTTGTGACACGAAGATTAGCAAATGTCTGATAATATATTTTACCATGTTGTTTTAATATACACCAATTCCTACCACTGGTGAACGAACCCATTATTTAATATAAAATTTGTTAAAATTTCTCTACGTACAGTGTATTTAGTCTTAAAACATAGCATGTCCGTCAATGAAGCCATTGTGCCATGTAAATGTGGTATAGTGAGGTAAACCGATTTGCCGGAAGAGTAAATTAGGTATGCTTTATGACGGGAGGTTAGTCGAGATGCACTGCAAAGTAATACAGAGTTCTGTTAAAATGGGCCCGGCATATCCAGGTGGCGCTCGACTCGCAAACTGAAGGTCGCGGGTTCGAATCCCGTCACGCTAAACATTCTCGCCCTTTCAGCCGTGTGGGTGTTATAATGTGACGGTCAACCCCACTATTCGTTGGTAAAAAGAGTAACCCAATAGTTGGCGGTGGTTGGCGAGGACTAGCTGCCTTCCCTCTTGTCTTACACTGCTAAATTAGGGACGGCTAGCGCAGATAGCCCTCGTGTAGCTTTGCGCGAAATTCAAAACGAAACGAAACTGTTAAAATATGTGAGCTTGTGGTAAAAAATAAATTGACTGGACAAACAGTGTGACACAAAATGAAAACAATGTATATTCAACACAACAGCATGCATATTTTACTTCATGGGTTGCAGATGGAGTTGTGAATTGATCAGGCTGACGATACTCCTCCCAAAAGTTATTTCCAAATTAACTGATTCATTCAGGATGAAGTTTCAGATCAACTCAGTTGAGATCTTGTATGGATCAAGGATTTAATTTTAACAGCCACCTGTTCTCTAAGATGTGTAAACTATTAAGTGTGGTGAAGACATGCACTTTGTCTTTCCACACCAGTGAGATTGTTTAGCAGAGTGGATAACATGGACTACTAAGCATATTTTTACCAAATTTGTTAATCCCGACTCAACCAATGGGGACAAATATTTGTCGTACATCATGATGGCATATGAAGCAACTGAATAAAGATCCACAGGCTGTTTGCTGAACATGTTCATATTTGGGTGGGAAATATTATTCTCTGTAGACATAATGTATGGTCCTCCTCCTAGTGTGAATGTCCCACAATAATTCCATATGCTACTTGACCACTGCAATTCCTATGTCACTGGGCCAATCTGTTTGAGTACGAGATAAAACCTGTCCAACCAGAGCTGAGCTGCTTCTGTGCCCACTAACACATACCAAAGCCACATCCAATCTCCAGGCTAATACATTCATTCCTTAACCGTCTTGTCATAGTACCTCTTTTAATGTATGGCAACTTTAGTTTAATGTTGACATGCAAACTTATGGCATCAACTAATGCAGACCTTAACCTCTCCACATATTTTGGGGACGCAGAGAACATCTCAACAAGTTTTGTACCTACATCACTGATTAACCTCTTGTGTACTTGCTTTATCAGTAACCAGAGGATAAGACTTACGAGTTCGAGGATAATGATAGTGCTGTTTCATCTCAATTCAGGCAACGAGTAGTAAAAAGCTAAAAGTACTTATGTGGCTTTTTATTATGGAGGAAGTACTTGATTAAGAGGTGAGAGACAACTTCAACTGCCATAGAGCCATGGTGCCACCCTCCTCATTGCCAGGAGTTTGAAAATTCAGCTTAAAGGGCATTAAGAGGTGAGAGACAACTTCAACTGCCATAGAGCCATAGTGCCACCCTCCTCATTGCCAGGGGTTTGAAAAGTCAGCTTAAAGGGCATTAAATATTACACGTATTTCTGTATTTGAATGTAGATGTATATTTTCGTATTTTATATTTAGGCGAAGTGTTGTAAATATTCTAGGCATCTCTTTATTTTTAATTTATTTCGTTTATACTTTATGATTTACTTAGTTAAGTTGAGTTTTTTTAAAAAATTCATATTTAAGTATTAGGGTATTAATATTATCTGATTGTAAAGGTATTTTTCTTATGTATATATATGTGTGTGTGTGTGTGTGTTTGTGCTGTATTTAATTTCGTCTTTTCCATTATAAATATGTTTTTACTATCATGATTATCATTTAAAGGGTACCTTAAAATGTTTTACTATGTGTTAATAATGTAGCCATTTTTGTGTACTACTATTTAGTATTCTTTGTGTGTTATCTAAGATTTAATGTAAAACAATGGTCACTTTTCTGAGTGACATTGTCATAAAAACATCTGTGTTTGCTAACAAAAAGCATTAATTTACGAGAATTATTGAAATATCTTGAAACTGTTGATAAAATAGCTTTCAACTTTATCAATAGGAAGACCAGTGTTAAGGTTATTAGAATCAAAAGTTTTTGTTGTTTTAGCTTCAAAGCCTCTACTTTTCTCTTGATGTTGAATAGAATCACAGATGTTAAATAACGGATTAATGCCGTTTCTCCAGTAATACTACTTCATTTCTTTAAATTCTCTTTAATGTATTTCAGAATTGACAAATCCTTAGTGGTAGCTTTCTATCCCCAGCTGTAAATCTCTATTTCTATGGTGTTTTATGTAGTTTTGGAATCCAAAAATAATTTAGGAAGTACACTGTAAGCTTTAACAGATTGTACTCCAAAGTCTGATAAAGCTGTAATATGTATATGGGTTTTAACGTGTTTGTACACTTTGTTACCCGAAGGTTTTAATGTTTTTTTCACTTAAACCCTAGCTTACAAATGAAAACAAAGTTGCTAGCTGTTTTATCGGTGGGAGTCGTGATATATCTACTACGTAAATAATCTAAATACTCACCAATCTCTTTCTTACTCAAAGCACGTTCGTTGTTAATAGCGAATTTGTTGGAGCATGTTATACTATTGTTGCACTTCTAACGCAAAGCTACACAATGGGCTATATGCTCTCTGTGGGCCACGAGGATTAGGACACCTAATTTTAGTGTCATAAGTCCGGACATTACTTGAGACCCTCCAAGGAACATAATGGGCCACCTACGCTCTGTCAACCGTATGGAATCTAACTCCAAATTTTAGTGTTGTAAGTCCAGAAACTTAGCACTGACCTCTAGAGAAGAATATGTTATGCATTTACGGCTTATGTCTTGAACCATGTTTACTTGTTTTCTCAAAACACGGCTACTTTTAAGTTATCTTTCATTTTGCTCCTTTAAATAAAGCTTGATTGAGTGATTTACTAATTACTTGTGATTTCTGCGTTCACTTAATTTTAGGAAATGACCGAAATTTAGGACCTGACGTTTCTATAGCAACTATATGTAAACAATTATTTTTCTGAAACCACTACTTTCTAGACCCTTGTCGTCAAAGTACATGAACCATTTTAGCTCAATTTAGATAATAAAACACTTTTAGAATCACGTAAGATCTGATAAATAACCCATAATATAACATTCTAAAACAGAGATAATCTACTACGCTGGTCCTCTTAATGGTAACCTGTGGGACGAAATGTCACAACAACACTCATCATAAGTGGCCTAGTAATCATAATTCATTCAAAACTATTTGTGTCATAAAACACAAATTCACGATATAATAAAGAAAACGGTATTCCAAATTTAGAGTGGTCCAAAAACGTATTTATTTATTTTTAATATAACATTATGAATAAAAAAACTTATTATCAAAGATATTAAGTGAAAACATAAATAAAACCCGCTTAGTAATTTCCTGGCATAGGAGATAAAATATACAGCATTAATACGAATGGAAACATGTATGAAAATACTGTTACGTCTCCGTTCGTTAGTTAATTTTCCGTAAATTCGTTCCGACGAAACTTTAGTGACACAAGTCCTATCT
>NW_013666266.1:362236-374529 GCF_000517525.1 Limulus polyphemus
TGTCAGCTGCATAACTTAGACCAGAATACGTAAAAAAAAAAAAAAACCCGGCAGAGCTTTGATAATTAAAGTTAGTAAAAACTAATTCCCAGAGTAATATAAATACTGATCCTTTTTTAATCACTTGTTGTTTCCAAATAGGAAATGTCCAAAGTTGACAGCTTCCTTCTCGTTGTATGACAGATAAAACAAAAGTAGTCTGAAACACAACATATTTAATATTGAGTTTTTTGAAGCCATTTGATATAAATAAAGTGAGTTTTGGGTGTCCCGTCTGTATCAAATCTAAAATCGAGAGATACTGCTATGACAGGTGCTGCCATATCACTTTGAAAACCGAGGAGTTCATAATTCGACAGCTAATTGTTGAATTGTATTTGTTGGGGTACTTGAATTTGTTACCGAAAACATGACATACAGATTACATAAAAAGCAAACCATTTTACATTAAAAAAACATCTTATTTCATGAGACGTCGGGTCATTAGTTTAATAGATCATTAAACATTAATTTTGAATGTTTGTTTTGCATACATTTTGCCAAAGTGGGATATAATCACGTCCCGAACTGTGAACATAGATAGAGGGCGTTTTTGGACTTTAGTATCTTAATCCATACTAAAATATGCAAGTTGTAATACTTTAGTGAGTGTTTGAACTACGTTTACAAAAATATATACATATTTGATATGTTTTATCAGTAGGAGATCCAATGGTCGTCATTATTCATGTATGTAAATTCTTGGACCTGAAGTACGAACAATCACAGGATATGTTTTATCAGTAGGAGATCCAATGGTCGTCATTATTCATGTATGTAAATTCTTGGACCTGAAGTACGAACAATCACAGGATATGTTTTATCAGTAGGAGATCCAATGGTCGTCATTATTCATGTATGTAAATTCTTGGACCTGAAGTACGAACAATCACAGGATATGTTTTATCAGTAGGAGATCCAAGGGTCGTCATTATTCATGTATGTAAATTCTTTTGTTCTTACTTCAGGTCCTCATAGGATATGTACACTTCTAGTTAAATTTTCAGATATCGTGAAATATTTTAATTGCGACAGCACTATTTTAATTGTTTTTTGTTTTTTTTAGAATTTTCCCGCAAAGATAAACAAGGGTTCCACGTAGCCGTCCTTAATCTTGGGAGAGAGAGAGACAAGGTGGTCAATAGCACCCTCCGCCAACTCTTGGGCTACGCTACTTGAGTTTTCCTCTTTTTGGCGTCCTCCTCGGGTTTACCAGCTTTTGTTTTTTTTTTGGTTCTATTTTAGTAACTATATCTTATCCTTTACTTATATAAAATCCTTTACTTTCATCTCTGACGTAAAAAATAAGCGTGTTTGTATATTAGAATACGTATATATATATATATGTCGTAAAGCTTGTCAAAAGAATACTTCTACCTAAAGTCTAGTTCAGAACTAAATTCAATTTACTACCCAACGCATCACCCTTCTCAGCATATCCTAATTTATCTCAGGGTTATGAGTTGTTATGTAATGGGTTAAACTGTTACTTTGTTCTGAGAGAACGTGGAACTTTCTAGTCACTTAACTCCTGAATACTGTGAACAAACCAATTAGGAGCTAGTAAAATATAATAACTGTTCTGTTTTTTGTATTGGTATTTTCAACCTGAACCACACTTAGAGAGTTAAACGATCAATGTCACAAAAATTCAGGCAAACATATATCTGTGTCAGTGTAAACTATTTGTACCTGATGACAAAACCTTGTCGAAACGTTGTACATTTCTTGTTATGTTAAACTTATATTAACGGTTTTCTTCATTACCCATTCAAGCCGTCTCCAAGCATTAAAAAATGTTTATTAGAGGAGGGGTATCCAGTCCACAACACCCGCCGCCTATATGGCTAGTCTTAACTGAACAATGGGAATTATTGTAAGAGTTATAACTCTTTCATAGCTAAAAGTGCGGAGCGTGTTTAGCGGCATATCGCAACTCGAACCTCAGACCTCTATACCACAGTTGACCATTAAGCCGTGCTTGACCAATACCTCGAACATCGGGCCATATGGTCGCATAATTGTTCAGACGAGTCAGTGATGAAAGTGAGAGAGAGCCCGAGAGGAGTCCAAACCCCAGCTAAGAAAATAGCTTAAGATTAGCCACCCTAACTGTATGGAACAAGAGGCCAAGGGGAGCCTGAACAATATTTTAGGATAATTAAAGGATTGTGCAGGAAGGCTTTGGTTGTCGTTAAAACTAATGGTGAATGTTTCTTCTCTAATATATATTTCTAGCTGACATACCTGTTCATTTCACGGGGAAGACATACGTGGATCAGATTAAGGGGGGGGGGGTAAGGGTATATACTAGATTTGGTAACAAGCAGTCCAGCAGGTCGCAGTTTATAAGTAAGCAGATAAAACGCGTGGGGAAGACATACGTGGATCATATCCAAGTGCCGACTTAACGGAGTCCCTAAAGGTACATGCCAGGTTTGTTAACAATCGGTCCATCGGTTCACCAGTTATAAGCGGACACATAAACGCAGAGACTTCTGTCACATAATGGTTTAAGTATACTTAATAAACGGTTGCACCGAATAGTTAAATTCTTACATTTTTCTAAAAGAAACGATCTCGTGGGTTAGGCAGCTCTAGGTTTAACCACTGATCCAATCAAGACTTATTGATATCTCAACGAGATATATAAAAGTTAGGACATGGGATGAAGATAGTAGGATATATTTACTATGCCAAAAAATACTCTTTATTTAAAGCTTGTAATAATACAGTTAAAAGAACATATTATATATAAATAAACGTCAATATGTGACTAGAAGGTTCTACGTTCTGTTCCTCATACGTTTCCACATTTCTTGATCAATCAACACCAAACTTGGCACAGTAACACAGGATGACATGAGGAAGGTCATGGGGGTTGGACCCCCCTCATTTAATTTCATATTTAATTTCGGAAAAACTATCAATGTTGTATATCCATCAGTATTACAATAAACTATGTAACCACTATTGATAGAATTCTTGAAAACAGTACGTCTTTCTTTTTAGTATTGGTACCTTTATGTATTCTTATTGCGCTTTTAATGTTTATTATGTTAAGAAAAAAAAAACAGAAGCACAATTTCCTATCCTTTGTTACAAACGAGTTTTTATTTCACCCGTCTAACGTATGGGTACTCAAGATAGTTATATATACAACAAAAAACAAAAAAAGTATTGAAACGACTTCAATAAAGAGCATAATATAAAGAAGAAAAACTATTTCTATAGATATATACGAGTTGTTGTTTACTTTGTGCAAAGTTACATTATGAGCTGTCTGTACTCTATCTTCCGGGGAATTCGAACCCCGGATTTTAGCCTTATAAGGCTGTAAACTTACTGTTGACACACCGGAAGACAAATATAGATGATAACACCAGGGCAAGTGCATATGTTTGTGTGTTTCGGATATTCACGCAGAGCAACACAAAGGGTTATCTCCACTAGCCTTTCCCTAATTTTGAATTGGTAAACTAGAGAGAAGGCATTTATTTAACAGTACCTATCGAACTGCGGGATCTGAACGTCAATTTTGTAACAAAATCACAGCCTCAAAGCACGGAGCACGATTTTGAAGCAACGGAACGCAAACCATGAATCTTCGGATTCGCAGTTCGCCACACTATCTACTAAAAAAAAAAACAGTCAAGACGCCAGTCTATAAGTTTCTATGTGATTTGACTATTGAAGCTGGTGCTGGGAAACCATTGTCCTTGTACACTAGATGGCTTATGGAAAGCCAGCAGAGAGGTGTGGTATGCTTCTGACATGATATCCTTACGACCTTTTACAACTGAAACCCCGTTGCGGATGGTGTTGTAAAGATGCACGGTCGTTAGATAGTGCATGACCGAACGTGGTAACATGGACCGTAATGAGACTCTACATTCGTTTTGATAAAGAATTCAGATAGTTACAGTTGAGGACCCCGCAGAAGCTAAAACTGACACTGCACCCCACAACAAGTAACAATGGTGCCAAGACGCTGTTGCTGCGACTAACGACTATACTCAACACTAAAGTGAAAGTCATGAGACTTAATTTACTAGTTTATACTGAGTGGTCAATCATTTGTACTTCAGGTCACCTGTTTCGCATAAAAATGAATTGAGGAGTTGGTTAACCTTACTTTAAGACCGTGGTTTTGTCTGGTCTTTCTTAACATATCGTAAATTCCAATTATCCTGTTTTTGCAGTGTATTCAAATATAACTTTGAGGAGTACATACATTTTCAAAATTCACAATGGCAACGTGAATATAAGCTAGGAAGTCTACATAATTGTTTGACTGCGCAACTACGTGAAAAATATTTAAGCTTTATGAAAACATGAACAATTTCTGATAAAATATTACAACGCCAATGGTTTTTCTAAAGCTTTTTTAAACGGTTTGGGTAGGGCGAGACCCAGTGGTTAGAGTTAAAGGTCACCAGGTCCAAGGTTCGATCCTGCGATATGTCGTTTAACACACTCCGAACTTTTAACTTTGGATGCGTTATAAAAGTGAAAATCAATCTCACTATTCTGTTAACAGTAGCTGTAATATGGCGGTGGGTGCTGCTGATTGGTTTCCCTTCTTCTCAACAGCAGTTCAAGATTAGGGGAAGGTTAGGCTTAAGTCTTGGAATATCTAACACAAGCAAAAGTACCCGTCCCCAGCGACGGGAATTTTTTAAGATAATCTATCAATTTAAATTATTTCATGGATTTTAAAAAGGTTAATTGTGTTGCACTCTTGATTTCTCTCAGAGCCACAGCTTTGAGAAAAGTAATTGTTGAGCATTTCAGTCAAGCTAAGAGCCTCTCAATAATAACATACAGTAAATCTTCATTTTTTATTCTTAGTGTGATTAATTCCTAACAATTTAGTGTAGAATATCCTGCTTGCGAAATAAAATTAGGAATCAACATTATTCACGCTTGTTCTCCCGTCGTTTCAAAAGTGAATGTTGATCTTTGTCTGCGTGCGCAGCTTTTCAAACGGGAGACAGACGAACGCTCGGACAGGCACCACGATTCGCAATATATATAACCTGGTAATGTGTCGCATGAAGTGACTCTCAGATCGAAAATACGAAATACCTTAAAGTGGGATTGACTGTAACATTGTAACGCCCTCACGGCTGAAAGAGCGCGCATGGAGTGACTCTCAGATCGAAAATACGAAATACCTTAAAGTGGGATTGACTGTCACATTGTAACGCCCTCACGGCTGAAAGGGCGCGCATGTTCGGTGACAGGGACTCGAACCTGCGAGTCGAGCGCCCCTAAACATCAGGCCATGTCACGCTTCTACAGATGGAATTTAAATATTATGTCTAATAATATTAGAAGTATTTTTTAAGTGTGTGATTTGTTTGTTTGTTGTTAAGCACAAAGGTACACAATGGATTATCTGTGCTGTGCCCACTACGAGTAACGAAACCCAGTTTTAGCGGTTTATGTGACCATTTTTAAAACACTGGTAACGAAAAACAATATAATTTGTTGCTCTCATGAGCAACTGGATTCTTAAATAAGCCAGGTGTTAAAAAAAGCGATCATTATGTCAGTAAAGTTAGCCAGATTTTCTGGAAATATACATACTTATGTATTTATGAAATAAAGTGATAAACCAAGCGAAGCTTCTTGTTGCAAAGATGAAACACACACTTTTTTTTTTTTTTTTTTTTTTTTTTTGAGGCAACAAACAGCTTGTCAACTTCTCTTTCCTGCTTCATGTGGTTGGTGAAAAGAAAATATGAATCAGAAATTTTAATGTTTATCCTGTTATTTCAGGCTTCAAATAAACTGCAAGTAGAGGTCGCGTTTTTATCAGAACTGACAATGTAACCTTGGATACTGATCAACAGATCCACCTTGGTTATTTCTGTTAAGGAAAAAAACAAGAGTTTCATCTGTGAGTTTTCGTATTTTCTTTTGCTGTTTAAATTTTTCTCATTTTATGTAGTAATCTATTTGTTGAGTGTGAAATATATTTCACATGCAAAAAAATATATATATATATATATATATATATAACAAGACCTGATGTATATAGAAAATGCGTGTTATTACTAACACTATAAAGATTACGTCAAAAGAGCACGTGGCCTACGGGAATTGGCAAAATGCCAGGTAAATGACGACACTATAGGCCTACGCAGATATACACAAAACTACGATTGATGGCGCAGTTACCGGTGTGTTTACCGGTTGAGTTGTTGTACGTTGTTTGACACGATAAATTTTGATTTATTTTATTTTTGTTACATACCTTTTACTGCTATTGGACACACATAGATCTCCCTGTGTTACTTGTTGCGGAACAGTAAAAGGAAATTATTTTGTGTGTTTCATCACTGGTATTGCGACGCATCTATTTCGTAACCGTATTGTATGCAGAAACTGGCAGTGACGCAGTTGATCTGAGAGAAGAAGTAGCCTTTGCCCGAGAGGGTCAAACCGACAATTTCACCTGTGACAAACTGAAATTATAACAGTTAAGTTTATAATAAGGAAAATATCTTCCGATGTTTAATTATTTTGACCTTGTTTACATTAAGTTTTATCGTTAAAAAAATGTCAACCTTTTGCTTAATGGTCAAAGTACGTTTGCAAAATAATGATTTGATCTCTGTAACTCGAACGATCAGGAACGATTTGTTGGAACTCCATCGGCATCGTGAACTTCTCAGAAAGACTATTAAAAGTTAAAATGGAAACATAAACATGATGTGAAAACTCCAGAAAATTACAAATGGCGACAGTTGGAAGCAATTTGGCAAAGGAGAGAAGAGTAGAAGTAGGTCCTCATATCTAATTTAAAAACTTAGTGGTTCTTAAGTAAGATGAAAGTATCCTTGCTCATCATCCCTAGTTTTACAGATGTATCTGATTTATTATGATTTATCAACCCTAAATTCACCGATGCAATTGGACTCATCAGTTTTAAGCTCATTTTACAAACTTATTCACCCAATTGCTTGTGGGCCCACGACGTTGTTTGATATACGAGTTACAAAAATATAACAAAAAAACCTATAAATATTAAGTACCCTATGTATTTGACATAAAAATGAGTGATAATAATTTTTTTCTTCCAGTTCTGTACATCAAGTGTTTTAGCGGACAAGTACAACATAAAATTAATCAATGTAGAGCAAAATATGGATCAACGACAGTGAAGGTATGAAAAAAAAGACGGTAATTAAAAGGTTAAAATATATTTAGCAAAAAAGCTTGTGTTTTGAAATATAAATAAATACGAAACGCTTATATATATATACTCTTGCATGATATGTGTAATTAAATAATATTTATCATGATTAAAAACGAAATCTTTTGGTGAAATGATGTTGGTTTTTAAAGTAATATACGAAATTAAACCTAACATCCAGTTATTTCATATAATCGTTTAGTATTCTTTGCTTTAAAAATATGATTCAATTTGATTTTTTGCCTTTAACCCGGTTACGCTTTCAGGTGTAGCTTTTACTGAATTTTACCGCATTTTCAAAATAGGCCTAAGGTTTGTTGTTATTATCACGTGCTAGGGTTTTGTTTATAGATAGAACACGTCACGTGATGTACCGTGAAGGAAACGAGGAGACATCTAGAATCAGTTGAAGTTGAAATAATTATTTATCGAAAAGTGAATGGCGTTTCATTTGGAATTATATTTCAAATACACTGTGGAATTGCGTAAAGTTGTGAATGTATGTATACCAGTTAAGTTTGAAATCTGTGCCAAACTAAACTTGGAGCATGGGAAGTTTCGTTGTCTGTCTTCCGTGTGTGTGTGTGTTTGAACAGTTACAAACATTATTTCTATAACAAAAGAAAATGAGTAAATACACTTATGGTAAGGTTATTGCGATCAGATATCAATAGTAGTGATGGTTAGCAGCCCATGTGATTACCTAAATTTAATTATTAATTAATAACTTTAGATTTAGGTGATCGTGTAGGCTACTAACCATGACAATGAGTGATTAGTTGTATTTTTGGTCTAAATAATGTTTATAAGTATAATAAAATTATTTTAAATAAGTTTTTTACGTATTTATTTCATAACTTGCCATTCCCCACGGTGGCTCAGCGGTAAACTTATGGGGTTATAACGCTAAAATATGTGGTTCGATGCTCGCGATGAACAGAGCACAGGTGTCATTGTGTAGCTATAGTGCTTTTGGGCTAATTCCAGGGAAGTGTTTATCTCGGCTGACTTTGATATCTTAATAACCGTATACCTGTAATTTTACGTAAAGGGTAGATGTGTTTGGAAGGGCAATTGTAATTCTCATCTGTGATTAAAAACTGAAAACATGAAATTTTGATCAGGATTTTAGCACATTTAATAACACTAATGATTTACAACAACGGATCAATGCAAGCATTTTATATATAAACATTATTTAACGAACTCAAATAGTACAACATATATTGTTGAGACAACGTTTAGTCTTTACAGCTTCTTCAGGGCTCGCACAAAACTGTTCAAGTGTGTGTTTTTCATAACAAAGCCACATCAGACTATCTGCTGTGTCCACCGAGGAAAATCAAACCCCTGATTTTAGCGTTGTACATCAAGTAGACTTACCCCTCTGACGCAACGGGGGGGGGGGGGGACTGATCAAGAGAATAAGATACCTTAGTTTCTAAGCTAAGAGTTTAAAGTTCATTTTTGTGTGAGACCGGAAGAAGACACAACGGTGAAACATTGGGGCAAAGTAAATTCCAAGTCATCTGGAATAAGTAGTCGTTTGTTTATCAAATGATAAATATTCCCCAGTTAGCACGACGTATTATAAACTCAGAAAGTATTTTTCATTCTGCTTAGCAATACAGCCAATACTATTTAGGATATAAAAAAGTATTTATACAATTTCTGCAGTAATACTGTGAATATTGTTGAGAGATAGAACAACTGGTAATATATTGAATATTGTTTAGAATATTTTTAGCTATTGAGCGAATATCGTTGAGAATATAAACAATACTTTAAAACAATCTGTTCTAGTAGTAAGGCAATTAATAAACAATGTTTGTACAGTCTGCTCTAGAAATTTAGTGAATATTGTTCAGAATACAAACAGTATATTTTTCATCTGCTCCAGAAATACAGCAAATATTTTCTGAATACAAATACAATATCCAAAAACCATGCAGGAGGAACAGAAAACAATTAGGACCAGTAAAGAAACACAATTACCCGAGGTAAACACAATTACTTAAAGGTCGAGGGCAAATGGAAGATTTATCGACTATTAATAACATTTAAAAAATCAACTCCAATGATAATACATATACAAATGATAACATCAAAATAATAGATACAAATTAAAAAAACAATGAAGGAATAAAAAAGAACTTTACGTCATAAGAGTTAAAGTATTATTAATTCAAAAATAGATTAATCAATTTCAAAACGAGTGAGATAAAGAACGAAGAACTTTAATACCGGGGTCAAGGTTCATATCATATGAGATGACATTGTTTAAAATGCTGATCCAGTAAGCTTCTTGTATTTCTGTGTCAGCTATTGGGTCTGGTGGTTAGGACGCTCGACTCGGAATCTGAGGGTCGCGGGTTCGAATCTCCGTCACCGAACATGTTCGTCCTTTCAGCCGTGGGGCGTTATATATCTACGGACAATCCCACTATTCGTTCGTAAAAGAGAAGCTCAAGAGTTGGCATTTGGTGGTTTTGACTACCTGCTTTTCCTCTAGACTATCACTGCTAAATTAGGGATGGCTAGTGCAGATAGCCATAATGTGGCTTTGCGCGAAATTCAAAACGAAACAAAATCTGCCGGCTATTGATTGTAACCAGGTTTCAATATCAAAGAACACGTCACTGATGAAGTAGTCAGTCTGGTTAATTAAAGTGTAAATATATTATGTCGTTTTTTTGTTTTAGTTTTGACAGTAGATTCTGTGGGTGAAAGATTTGTTCTAAAATAACCCCTGACTTTTTTGTTCAGCTCCTTATTCGTAGCAACGTATTTTATAAATACGCCAAATATCTGTTATGATAACACTAAATTTTTAGAAAAAGAAAAGAAGATATATATATATCAACATATTTCATATATATTGGCCATTATATTTGTTTGTTTGTTTTAGAACTATTTGCTGTATACACCGCGGGGAATGAAACCCCGGATTCTAGCGGTGTAACCCCGTAAACTTACCGCTGTTCCATTGGGGAACAACCATGACGAATGAAAACAGTATCTGAAAAGTACCCCGGTATGAAAGACTACATAGGTTTTAAACTTATGATTTGTCAGACTTTGATAATAATTATGAATTATATACTCTGAAAATATGCCATAAATATTTCAGTTACTTTACACCATGTTAATTCGATCTGAGTTATATAGCTAAAGTAGCATAGGTTCGCTGCACACTTCCCTTTTTAACTGGGTAGAATATTGCACTTAACCAGGGGGGGGGGTGTCTCTCCACCTTAAAATTGCGGGGAGAGCTCCCCCAGCGGTGGTTTAAGGGGGCAGACCCACAGAGAACCGCCACTGCTTTTAACAATGTTCGTTTCACCTTTTCTTTTTTAAATAATACTTCATGTATTCAGCGTATTGTTGAAAACACGAACATTTTACTCATGTGAAACTTCATTTTGATTATATCAGGACCGTATATTTATTTTACTATATTTTATTCGAATACTCAATCGTTGGGGAAAATATAGACTTATTGGAATGCGTATTGCAGTCTTAAAAACCTATTTCGTGATGCACGTTTTAATAAAAACGGTATACTGAGGCATAGTTTATGAGACGTTTGTCGTACCGGAATTCGTGATTAATGTTGATTATCAGCTCGAAGGCTACTAGGACTGATGACGCAGTATCATTTGAAAACCTGTGCATGACCTTGAACTTGGAAGTAAAACAAAAAAACGTAATGCGCGTGCTGCTGCCAAGTCGATACGCGGGGTGACATTGCAGAAGCGTTAACACGTAACTCCTCCTGTTTTAGTGGAATAGCTGTGAACAGATGTTTTCCCTGATGCACAACGATTGTTGACATTACACTCTTGGACTGAATAAAAGGTTAGTTTAAATTCTTTGACTAGGTACTTACACTAAATCATTTTTGTGTTTAAGTTTTACGAATTTTTTGCACTATTCCTATAGCATTCGGTTACCAGGGACGTGTTTAAAATGTGTGTGAACCAGGGGTCCTGTTCCCCACTAACTCTAGGCATACGAAAACTGTCATTTTGTAAAGTGTGATGTTATCTACTTCTTTGCATATGATGTATATGTGTGTGTGAAGCAGGGGCCCTGGTCCCCACTAACTCTAGGCATACGAAAAAGGTCATTTGTAGAGTGTGATGTTATTTACTTCTATGTATATGAGGTATATGCGTGTGTTGATATATATAAACTTTTGTTTAAGGCGCCTCCCACTATCAGGGGTCAAATTAAAATTTCTGCGCACTCCCCTTAATTTGTTCAGAGTAAATGTTTCACACGTTGGATTTATGAGTTATTCTATTGGAATACCGGAATTATAAAATAATATAGAAAATAAAAATCAATTCATAACAATGGTAGTAAAACATTAGTTAGGCTTAACACTTGGATAATATTGAAACATACAGGTATGAATAATTATGAGTTATTGATATATATATATATATATATAGAATAAAGCTGCTTCATAAAAGTTCAGTGAAGAAAAGTAATGAAAAACTGGCAACCTAGACAGTCAATTAATTTACATTAATCACAGTGGCGTAGGAAGCAGGGGGAGCTTAGCCCCACGTTTTACTCTATCCCAGTAAAGTGCATCAGAATTAGGAAAATTACTCACAGGGAAAGCAGGAGAATACATAACATTTAATCCAGGACGCAAGAGTTTCTAGGGGTCTAAGGAGAGCTCTGTATTCCTACACCTCTTAGTCACATACATTGACTTTTTTTTATCAGTAACTTTATCTTAAATACAGAATGTAATCTGTCGCTCTATACGCTGACACCTATGTTTTGTTCCGTTCATTATTTAAACGCCGCCTTTGAAAACAAACGTATTTAGCTATTGAAATATAAAATTAACAGTTTTCTAAATTATTATTAATATTAGTTTATCTGTGAAAAATAAAAATAATGTGTTATTACATTTAATTATGTTAGTTTACTTTTTTCACCTAAACTTAGAAAAAAAATAATTAGAAAGATAATTATTTTTTTAGGTTTAGCCTTACAAGTAATTAAATTTTGAAATTTGCTTGTTAAGGCT